>NW_007579341.1:59781-154443 GCF_000690725.1 Stegastes partitus | reverse complement strand
CACGGGGAGAACATGCAAACTCCACGCAGAGACACGAACCAGCGACCTTCTTGCTGCGAGGCAACGGTGCTACTGACTGCGGCACCTTGCAGCCTCTAAACTTTGCTCCTTATGTCTAAATTCTTTTAGAGTTAACACTTTCATTGCAGCATTTTCACTTGTAATATCTTCATATTGTGTGGATGCTACTATTTTTTCCACCACTACCTTTATACAAGTAGAAATACAATCTGCTGTCTCTTTGGGTTGCCAGGTCTGTCAATGTTGGCCTTTGTTTCTTGTCAGGGAGATGAAAGCCAGTGTAATTTCAAATGTTTTTGTGCATTTATGTGTCCTGTGATGGTTTTACTCATGGCTTTATTCACATATCGATGTGTTTTAAACCCACTAAAGACAGTCATCTATCTACCAGCAGATTATTTGTGCAGAGATGCCCTCCTAATAGGCAGAATATGGACATAAATCAACAATCTTTCCCAAAATCGCACACAGATTTGTGTGGCAGAGCTCAGTGCAAAAAAGTTTTTCTAAGTTAAAAGAGCTCTCAAAATAACTGCCCTAGTTAGTCCACTTTGTTCTAACACCAGCAAGGAGCACAGAGAAACTGAAAACAGAGGTCTTCGCTCTCTATTACACAAACACGCCGGCACACAGGTCTGTGAATACAGTAGTAAGTTTTATTCAAACTTTTTCTTAACGACAAAAGACAAGTGTCACAGTGATTTGACAAAAATAAAATAAAAAAAAATAAAACAAATGAAAGTGCTCGCGAACACAATCCGACTTGTTCCTCTCACAGTAAAGAAACCGAACAGCTGCAGTGTGCTACGATGATGTTAGGTCGCACTCGTGGCGAGAAATCAAAGATGCATAGGAGACCTGACGACGCCTCTCTGAAGGCCGTTACTGCATGACCAAACAGAAGGAACACGTTCTACAGAAAAAAATTACGACAAACAGCACAGAACATGCCGATTTCCAAAACAACAAAACTGCTTGTTATTTTGAACATCACAGGTATTAAAAATTAGACAAGAATCATGTAGAAATTAGAAACTCGTGTTCAGGAAAAGTTAATTTTTTTTTGCCTGTCGATGGTGGCGTGACAGTAGCAAAGGGACTTTAACAGGGTAGTATCATTAGAGTGAGGTGTGCAGTGTTTCAAACAGGCTTCGATTTGCACAAATACTTATAAATGCAGCTTTTAATTACCAAACACCTGATGTTCTTGTAGTTATAAATGAAAATAAATAAGTCAATAAATAAATAGTTTCTTTTTTTTTTTCAAAACGTACATCTGGAAGCTTTTGCTGCTCAGTTTTTTTTTATTTTTCACAGTCGTTTGCCGTGACGTTTGAAACTTTTTAAACCTTCAGTCTTCCGACTAAAAATCAGCAGTTCTTCCTCCTCATTCTGGATTTTCTTTTTCAGCTTATTTGATTGATAGTTAGAAAAAGAAAACAGAGTGCAAATGCTGTATTTCACAAGAGGGAGTCATTTATCTCAAGGAAATAAAATTGAAAAAACTTGGAATGGATCTTTTCTGGTTTACATAAATGATGTCAAGAAATAGTTCAACATTTTAGGAAATACGCTTATTTGCTTACATGTCGAGTTAAAAGAAAAGAACTTCTTTTGTGTCTGTATGCAAGAGTTTAAACCTGGAATTAAACAGGAAGTCAATTTGGATTTCTGTCCTAACACCCCAGAAAAATAATAACAAGAAACCAGGAGCAAAACTGTTGTGTTCAAAATGGAAAACAACAAATAGCCAAATTATACGAGTCCCTACTTGAGCCAAGTTCATCCGTCCATATGGATGCAACTGTTACAGCACAATGTCTGCCCTGAACT
This sequence comes from Stegastes partitus, assembly GCF_000690725.1. Taxonomy (NCBI): domain Eukaryota; kingdom Metazoa; phylum Chordata; class Actinopteri; family Pomacentridae; genus Stegastes; species Stegastes partitus. Next base: position 152,589 of record NW_007579341.1, on the reverse strand, counting down.
CTGAGTAGAAACACTTTAAATGAAAACGTCAGTGTCTTCTTGTTGCCCTATAATTGTCAGTTTGAAGCAAACCTTTATAATGTTGCAAAGAAAGAAAAAGAAAAAATGTTTAGAAAAAGGAAATGTGCATTGGGCTTGTTTCCATCACCTGCTTTGGAGGGAATAAACTCAGCTGTGTGGTGTCGTCAGAAGATGGCAGTGTAGGCTGAGTTACACATGACTGTAATAAACAGAGTAGAAGAAGCTGGAAATAAAAGCAGTTGTTTGCCAACCACTGAAAAAACCTTAATGAAGAAAAAGAAACAAACAAAATCAGCCACCGTCTATGAGACAAGAACTGCTAGAAGTCTTCTGGAATAGTTTTTTATTCTGGAAAGTTGGAGTTATTCTTTCATGTCAGTTGGTGTTGGACACATTTTATGTTCTCTGGAGATGAGAAAAACTACGAAATAGAAACATTTGATCAGTCGTGTGAGCTAAATGTTTGCTTCATCTGAACTTATTCAAAAAAGATGTTTCAAAGAACGTGATTGTTTCCGTAACAAAGTGCACTAGCTCTTCACTGAAATAGTCAAAAATCACCTCAAGTGAGCATGAGCAATTTTTTCCTCAAAACTGAACATGTTTTTTCAAATGTTGTCATTTCTATCAATCTTTTCTAACGCAACACTTCAAAATGCACATAAATAGATCTTATAGAAACACGGCTACTCGTTCATAAGCCATGTTTCCATGAGATCTATTCATGTGCATTTTAAAGTGTTGCGTTAGAAAAGATTGATAGAAATGACAACATTTGAAAAAACATGTTCAGTTTTGAAAAAAATAAAAGTTTACGCTCGCTTGAGGTGGTTTTTGATTATTTCAATAAAGTGTTAATGCACTTTATTTTGGAAACGATCACATTCATCGAAACACCTTTTGTGAGTAAGTTCTGATGAAGCAAACGTTTATCTCACACGACTGATCAGATGTTTCTGCTTCTTTTGTTATTTTTGTCTCCAGAGAACCTGAAATGTGGCCAAAACCAACTGACATAAAAGAATAACTACAACTTTCCCAACTTAAAACAATTCCTGAAGACTTCTCTACATTTCTCTCTCATAGATGGTGATCCATTTTATTTGTTTCTTTTTCTCTATCAAGGTTTTTTCAGTGGTTGGCAAACTATTGCTTTTATTTCCAGCTTCTTCTACTCTGTTTATTACAGTCATGTGTAACTCGGTCTACACTGCCATCTTCTGACGACACCACACAGCTGAGTTCATTCCTTCCAAAGTAGGTGATGGAAACAAGCCTAATGCACATTTCCTTTATTGATTTTTTTATTTTTGCAATATTTCAAAAGTTTATTTCAAATTGACAATTTTATGGCAACACAACAAGCTACAGGCTCATTCACTCAAATCATCAGAGATCTTCTGCTCGACCAGCTCTCATTTGCTTGAAACGTTTTTCATCATAAACTATAGATATTTAAAATGTTACCTGTGAAATTTCAGATTGATATAAGAAATACTTTCTGATGTTTGTTTTTAAATTGCAAGTCATCCCACTTTCAGCACATTTTTCAAGCATTGAAGTTTGATTAGCTAACAAAAAAAAAAGATCTGAAAAGTATGACCCTATTTAAAGAATAATAATTTCTCAATTATATTTGGAGAACTACGTTGAGACTTCAGAACTATGTTAGGCGGTCCAACTAAATTGTTTTGTGGTACAACTGCTCAATCAGCAGCTTAAATATTTTTGTGACTTTCTGCGACTTAGTACTAATGTCAAAAAGTATTCCATATGTTTCAATGCAACCATAATCAGAGATTGTTTATTCTACTTGTCAATACAATATTACAGATTCAGAATCAATGACATGATGAGAAATAACAGTGAAAATTTCAGGCTTTTATCTTTAATATTTCCTGAGATATTGTAGTTCAAACAACCTCAAATATTAATGTGTGGAAAAAAAGTGCTGAAAGTAGGTTGACAGACAATTTAAAAAATATGTTTATCTCAGAAATTATTTGACATATCAAGCTAAAATTTCACAGATACGTTTTAAATATCCATATTTTATGAGATAGAAGTTTCAGGCAAATGAGAGCTGGTCAAGTAGAAACTGTTCTATAAATGTGTTGAGATGGAATGACCCTACAAAGACAGTGCTGTTTGTTGTATAGATTAAGTAATTGCCAGGCTTTCCCCATGTTTACAGTCTTTATGCTAAGTTAAGCTAACTGGCTGCAGGCCCTATCTTCTTATTTTCCACACAGACATGCGTGATATGAGTTGTCTCTCGGCAAAAAAGAAAATTAGCGTATTTCCCAAAATGTCAAAGATCACTAGCTTCTCCAGATGACCTTCAGTTTGAGAACTGCTGACTTTAATCTTGTTCCTCCTCCTTCCACTTGCTTTATAACACTTGAAATCTTGCTGCATCAGTGCTCAACTACCTCTACAGATTATCACTCCATCCTCTTCCCCGACCCTCTTCCCCTCTCCGGTTTCCTCCCCCAACCCCAAACCCTCTGGCCTGGTTTTCCAGCGGCAGGCCCTCACAACATCCTTCTACCACCAAAACTGAAGACCGTCATAGGAGCTGGCTACAATAACACTGGATTTCTACACTTGCCAAGTAGACAAAATACTGTAATGCTACGATATTAAGAAGGAAAATAATTCCTAATAAGTGGAGCTTATCACAGCTCTCGAGGCCAAAACGCATTAAGAGCGTGAATGTGCGTACAGCAAGTACGCTCGTTTGGTAGAGCTTAGTGGCACGTCAAACAACCGTTGCTTTGAATTTATGAAGGCAGATCTGACAAGCTGTTCCTCTGTCGTTAAGCCAAGCCCACTGTAAACAACAGAGACGGCTGTTAGAAAAGTGCTTTTTCCTCCTTTGAATCCTCGTTCGACTCCATCTGTTGTTGTAAACACAGACACAATATGGCTAAGATGTATGCTTTCGGCTGGATTTTTTTCAGTGACTTTTGGCAGCGATGGCACATGATGTATATCAGCTGAGAGCGCAATGCAAAAACAGAAGTGGATGTAAATGACAGACCACCACTGAGCTGGTCCCTCGATATTCAAACTCTCCTGCACTGTGCCCATGGAGTGTCAATACGGCTCAATGGTTTCAAATTTGCTCAAAATGCATTTTGGCCTCTAATACATCCCAACTCATCCAAGACATCACTTCTCTACCAACCACTGATTTCTCAACTGAAAAATACTCCCCAGGTCAAAGTAAAAATGCTAGCACCGAACCCTGAACCCCGACGTTCCAAACCCGACTTTGAACCCCTCAACTAAAACATTCCAACCCAAATGATAAACCCATGACCTTCAAAGGAAAACATTCAAAAATATACATTCAAAGCTTAATTTCCAACCCCTAACTTTTAAACTTAAGCCTTCCATAACCCAAACCACCTCAGGCTCGCCAAGCTCTGATCCCTCTTCCCCGGACCTGGTCCCATCCCTTAACGCGACGAAAACATAAAACCTAAAATGAAATCCAAATCCTCTTTGCCTTCTGCAGCGTGAAGCGCTGGCCTAGGAGCTGATGATCTGACCTGACCAGGTCTCGTGCTTAGTGCCTGGATTCAGGTGGGTGATCACCACCTCGACAGCCTGGATCTTCTGGTTCTTGGGAGGAATGGGGCAAACCTTGTACGTGACCTCGTCCCCCTCCATAGGCACATACTCCCCCTCGATGCTGTCAGAGAAACAAAAATGACATTAATAGGTGTTGTTTTTGGCAGGACTTTCTTTCAATATTAAGGTTTTAATCAAGCTTTGGTGTTATCTTCATCATCTGCTATTAAAGCTGAAATGAGAAACTTTTCAGGCATGTGAACTAACACAGATAACACTCATGAAGCTGCAGTAATAAGGTGCATTCATGAAAATTAGACGTGAGAAGTAGGTCTGGTAGAAAAAGAAACAAAGATCACAGAAAAAATTTCTTAAGCATTTTTCAACCGTTTACCTCCATGTCCATACAACCTGCCAACAACTACCTGTTACTACCCAACTAATTTTAATTATAAAAACCCTAAATAAGTGATACAATATCCATATGTGTCATTAGTTGTCGTGTGTGAATTACAATTAAGCACAAAATGATTTATGCCCAAGGACAATTTTGATTTAAAGAGGCTGTTTGTTTTGTTTTTTTTTTACCAATGAGTTTCATCTGGCTGTGAATGACATGAACAAGTGGCAAAAGATGGTAGGAAATTAAACTATTTCCATTTTTTTTTGTTCCCATTTTTCCTCCAAATGCCATGTCCAACAATATTCAGACAATTTTTCAGCAATTAATGGCAGCACCTTCATTTGCCACCACATAGTTCTTAGAGTTGCTCACAGTCTTTCTTCATGTCTCCACTGGGATTTTCTCTCACTCCTCTTTGTGATGATCTCCAGGTCTTCTTGTCTTCACTTCGTCCACAGATTCTCGATGGGATTCAGGACTCTGGCTGAGCTGCTCCAACATGTTCAGACTGTTTCCTGTGAACTATTTCTTCACCTCTTTAGCTGCATGTTTCTGATCACTGTCTTGTTGGAAGGTCTAATCCAGCAGGCTTTTCTGCAGATTTGTCTGTTGTTTTCCTCCAGAATCTTTAAGCCTCTTTTCTTGTGATGCCGTTCAGTTTGAGAAGGCAAAAAAAAAAAACACCCACTACCATGCTTACTGAGTGGATGCTGGTTTTTTGGGGTTAAATGTTTCTCCTATCTATCACCAAACGATCCTTGTGTCCACACAGCTCCACTTTTCATCTAAACAGACAACTAATGACCAAAACCTTTCTTCTATGATCCAGCTCAACTTTTGTGTGTCCGTCTTGGAGAAGTGGAGTCTACTTTGAACAGGCTCTATTGAGACCTCGTTCAATGTCTGCTGGAAAGTCTGATTGAGATGTTGTTACGAAAGTCGCTCAGATTCATCTGGATGCTCTTGATGTTAATCTTTAGTTTCTTCTTGGCCTCTACCATTCTTGCCTCTGCAGGGCTCACTTTTGACTTCCTACCACGCCCTCTGAGATTTTTCCCACTGTGGAACTCCTCATACTTTTTGAATATTCTTTGCACTGGCACTTGAAAACACTTGGATATGACTTTATAGCGTTTCCCCATCTTGTGAGCACTCTGTCAGCTCTGGACGCTAATAGCAACCTCACTGAGCGCTTTGGTTTTAGCCATGACTCGCAATCGATGACTAACTGGCAATAGAAGTGCTGCATCAGCTGCTCTCAGTTTATCCTGTATTAGAACGCTCTAGAACACTGTAGAGATGGGCTGGGAGCTGCATTTTCAAACATATTTGCAGCCATTTTTAGTAATATGAATAATTTTGAACTTGGCATTTTTTTTTACATATGAAAAACAAAACAAGAAACACTTGAAAGTCATCATTAGCATCCCTTTCATCACTTGTTTATGCCACAAATGTGAATGTGAGTATATGTAGTGAATCACTGGCTGCTATGTTTTAAATGTGGCATAAATTACACAGACTCAAAGTAAAGAAACGAGGTCACGCTTTTTGCTGCATGAAGCTCATTTGAACTTTGCTGATTTGTGGTTGTTCAGTTCATTGCGCAATGAATTAAAAAGTTCAGTTCTTGCATTCTCCACCATCCAAACTATATTCTAACTTCCACAGAACCATTTGATGTCAGGTAAAAACTGATGTCTGTAAACTAAACAGATCAGATTCACCAGCTGGTTGCTCAGCGACGTGACTCACTCAGAGATGTGGACGAAGATGTCCTCCCCTCCATGAGAAGGACGTATGAATCCATGACCCTGAGACCTGGAGAAGTTTTTACACACCCCTTTAAATACAGGACCTGATTTGGCTCGCACTGTCCTGCAGAGAAAGAGACGGACAGAAACAGAGAGACAAGAGGAGGGTGCGTCATAAATCGTTACCACAATAACTTTGGCACATTATTTCTGGATAGTTAGTATAAAAAGGGCGGCTCGGACTCACGCTGAGTACGTGCGGGTACGTTTGGTAGGCAGTGGGCTGGGCAGCTCTCCCGGCTGTGGCGGTTTCCTCTCCCTCTCCCAGACCCGGCTGCCCTCCCTCAGGAAGGGGAAGGAGAGCTGCAGGGGAGTGCGCGGGGAGGCGAGAGGCAGCGGGGGGTCCGCCGGCGAGGAGGGGTCGGGGTCTGACATCTTGACGTGTTACAGGTTGAGATTTTTCTTTTTTTTTTTTCTTGATTTTATTTTTCTTCCTTGTTTAGGTTTCCTTGATGGTGCAGAAAGAAAAAAAGGAGGAGGAGGGCTACACCTCCTGCATGGCACGAGCGTTGGTGAGGAGATGTTCAGATGGAGCTCTGACGGGTGGAGCAGCAGCAGTGAAACCTGCAGTGGAGGAGTTGGAAAAGTAGGGGGCGATGTCAGAGAGAGAAGGAAACAAAAACTCAACCTTCAAATGTTGGCTTGTGTTGAAGTGGTGTCTCATTTCAGTTCAGTGAGAGGCTACTTAATTTCCAAATAACAACAAGCTAGACAAGCTTTTCTAACTGATAACAAGGAGAGCAACAAGACTGATAAATTTGAACTGATTTCAAATAAACAACAACACAATTCCATGGTCTTTTTAGAAGTTCTGTGCTTGATGCAGTTATAGATGCAAAAAACAACGACAACAAAAACCACATAGACATATTGGTACCTGTCTGGTTCTAGTTTCTGGATGTTTTTGCTATTTCCTCCTTTCTTTAAAATTATTTTTTCTGGCCTTTTTGTTATTAGTAGTAAGGACAGTGAGAGAGTGGGACAGGAAAGTGAGGAGAAAGACCAGCAGCAAACTGTCGTGAGCGGGAGTTGAACTCATGACCACTGCGTCACGGAACTACAGCCCCAGTTCATGGGTCACCCGCTCAACCTATAGGGGCGCCCCTCCTTTTGTATTTTTGATCACCCGTGGGATCATTTCTCTCTGCAATATAAAGTTCTGCACCTCAATGGAAACAGCACAACCAGAGGTAGAGAGAACTCAAAGATGGTTTTTGTGCAGTATAGCTGACGCTATAAATCATTAAAAAGAAATTTTAAAAAAAATACATAAAAAAGCTAAAGCTGAATGTCTTCAATTATTTATTTTAGGGGGAAAAAATGGAATCAACGTGTACAATAGTTTTCCAAGCACCCACGGGTGTTACCAACATTGAATGAATGTGGGCTCCTGCTTTAACTCTAGAAATACTACATTCATATCTGACCATGCTGAATGTATCTTCCAACAACTTGTTCCTTTGTTTTTGCTGCATTTGTTACGTTCCTCTGAGTCTCTCTTGTCGTTCCCTCTCTGCTCTGTGTAAACACAACCTGCTGTTCATCCTACAGGCTTGTCATGTGCGGTGACAGGTTGATCAGCCACGGATTTTCAAATGCGCTCAGAAGTGCAACATTTAAGATTGTTCGCTGAATCTGATGCAAACACAATATTTTTGGTGAATTTTTGGATTATGTGTGTATAATAAAGTGATTTTAATGACATATTACAATTTTAAGTTAAGTAACGTCACAGTTATATATGCAGCACATTTAAACCAATCAAATTGCTTTCTAGTAGAAAAATAAGATTGCTGTTACGAATCAACTTAACGAGTTTAAATATTGATATTGACACCCCTGAGTGTTAATGATTAAATGAATTTAGCTTAATGATGTAAATATTTATAATTAAAACCCTACAAAAATGATATAAGATACAACTTTACCAAACGATAAATATAATGACTAAGATCCTACAGTTTTATGAATTTAAACTTTGATTTTGTTTGATTTTCATGACGACCATCAGAAAGTGGAAAATCTGAAAATTACTTCTGTTTACAGTTTCTTACTCTGAGAAACGGTGCAGTTGTGGTGATTTTCCATGACATGGCCATGACATTCCCAGTCATCTTTGTTGTTGTTTTTGTGTATTTGTCCAACTGATGGAGACAGCTTTCTTATAAGATGCTGTTATTGTTGCCTCAACTCAAGGTTTATTAATAGAATAAATAAAATAGGGTTTTAGGTCATGCATAAAGTCAGATATTAATGTTTCTCTAAAAGTGGCACACTTCTTGTCACTGCCCAGCAACAAACAGACGTGGTGCACACAAACAGCCAGCAACATCTCTTTAGTCTGATGATAATATTTAATCAATCTTTTATCGAGTCTGTGCTCGTTCTCTCTCTTTTATCTGCTGGTATCAATATCTCAAGGTCAAACACAAAAAACGTGCTCAACAAGGTGGTTAATATCTGCAGCAACATATCTGATACTGCACAGGAAACACCGCAGGATCTTTATAACAAGCAGTTATATAAGAAAGCAGAATCCACCTGCATGATTGTTCCCAGCTTCACTTTGTGCCATCTGGTGTCTCTTCAGACTTCAACAAGCTGAAACCAACACGTTCACACACTCCTTTATACTCTCTGCCATCGAAACTCCAGGAGGAAAAGGTTGGAACTTGCAGAATGCTTTCATTTTCAGTCTTTTGAAGGGAATACTTTTCTGTTTTGTGTTGTGCGCGCCTTATTTTATGTGTGCTGAATGTATGCATCCCACTGCAGACGAGTAACGCTGATTGACTGTGATTTTGAAATAAAAAATGTTGAACAGAATGGTAAAGTGTTCTTTTTGGAATACTGTTGAAACAATTAAACCAATAAAAAGGTTATGGGATTATCTAAATTTATCGCTATAAAGCTGACGCAGCAGATGTGTTCACTTATAATTAATAATCAGCTTCGAGTCATAAATCAGGCAGAACTATGAACTATTGCTGCATGTCGCTGCCACACCAGAAAAAGAAAACGTTACCAACTTACGTGATTAAAAAAAAATCCTGCTTTAACATGACGTTACAACATTAAGACATGATAACTTTTCATTAGAACATAAACCGTTTAAAGAACATGAGAGCTTGTGTTGTTATAAGGTGATACTCTGACGATACTATGATGTCTGCATTAACAGGAAGGATGTGGGGCTGTAGGCGTACAGGAGGAAGAATGAACGCAGCCCTCTGGAGATATCTACGTTTCTGCTTGATCAGCTAGAGGAGCACTAAAGGCTCTTATCACAATATCGTCATCACGATCAATACCAGCAGACAGACTGTCACCCTGGTTCAACCCACTGCACTGGAACACAGTTCTCTGTAAAATTACAGTAAAATACTGGCAGCTGTGGTCACCAGCATTTTACTGTATTTTTAGTGATATTTTACTGTGTAATAGATTACCATGGAATAAGATGTTTACTATTTAATACTTGTTGTGTTGCCACTGTAATTAACATTAACTGTAGCTGCCTGTACACGACAACATTTTGTTGCTTTTCAAATGTAGATCCTGTGAATAACACATATATTTACTATAAACAACAAAGTGTTTTTAATCTTTATGATCCAGGAATGAGATCTACAACTGTTCAAAATAATGTGTTCATCACAAAAACAGCCTTAATAATAAAGGATAAGGTAAGTTATATTTCCATAGTTGGGAACATTTGGTCAAAGGCAGCAACAAATAGTAAATGACAGTTTAATCAATATATTTTGTTGCACCAATCCACCAGAACAAATTCCTCGTATTGTGTAAACTATACCTAGCAATAAATCTGATTCTGATTGTGATTTAGAAAGAAAAGAACACTTTTTTTAATGGTTCATTTCAGGACATCAGTGTAAAGTGTAAATCAGTCTAAACAGCTCTTTGTGAACTATTACGTGAGCATTTTTTTTGTTCATTCCACACCCTCAGTTTTTACAGCAGCCTGCTTTTAACAACAATTCTTGCTTTTAGCTCCTAAAAATACATCAGATTTCACAGTTTCACAAGTATTTTGTAAAAACAGTTCACTCCTGCTAGAATTTGGCTGCATTTGGGCTGTAATTTATTACTATCCTATGCAGATTCGTCTGTTCTCTTTTGTGTTTACTTATATTTTTTCTAGATTGTATATTTTTAGTGTATTATATGTTTAGCTTACATATTATTTTTAGTATGTATATTTATTTCTCAACTCTGTTTTTCTTGTGTTTTTCTTTCAGTGAGGGTTTGAGATAAAGGCAATTTCAGTTCTCTGCATGTGTACACGTGTAGCAGAACTGACGATAAAGTAACTTTGACTGATTCCAGTGAGGTCTCCACACAGCTTTTCTTCAGTTAAACATGAGTTGTCAAGTTGTAACAAGATAAACAGGGCTGTATGGTGTTATAACAGGACAAGCTTGTATGTATTAATAACATGAATGTCTTCTGTTATAACAATAAACTTTTCACATTATAATGTGATACTGATCTCCTTATTTGAACACAGCTGGTCTCAGGCAGTGTTGCACTCTGGTCTTTAATAGTTCTGTTCATACTCTACTGAAATGCTGAACACATCATCCAACATGTATCCTCTCTAAGTATAAACTGGTTGTTGTGCCTCTTGAGTTCTTGTTTTATTCATGTTAATTATTGGTACATGTCGTTTTGATTGTGACGGCCACCACAGCTTTCTGACATTCACGGCTGCTTTTGAACCAGATTCCACCGTCTGTTGAATGTTATCACATTAATCCTGAAAGAAAACATCAAGAGACCCACACGGTGGCTCTGAAAACGTCCAACAGGTGATTTTGTTTTTCTCCAGTATTAAAGTGGTTTAGAGTGTAAGTCATAACTTGGTCTGCAACAGCTGGAAGCTGCCGAAGGAAAATGAAAACAACAAAGAAATTAGATTTCCGAGTGCCAGACTGCGATGTCTCTGGATTTGAAAAGGTCTCAGTCTGATGTAAATAACAATCCTCTGCTGGAGGGCCTCGGCTCGGCTCATCACACATTATTATATTAAAGCCCCCGCTTCCACGAGACTGACATCCATTACCAGATTGCTCCGTATTCAAACAACAAGCTGCTCTCTGAACCGTTCCGTATCGTCATTTCTGAGCTCGACTGAGCTCGGTCACCGTGCCTCGACACAAACCCAATTACTATCTCGTAACTGGGAGCTGTGATGTGTGTATCATTAGCTGGCTCATCATTGTGACACTCTCTGCAAACACAAAGGGCTACAGGCCATTGTTCTACAGAGGTTAAACACCTACACCGAAGCCTGATTTATTCCAAAAACACAGACGTGGGTGGAGGTGTTACCGGGCTCATCAGCAGCCGCCTCCCTGCTGCTGCAGGATGAACGTTTGACAAAGACTGATGATGGTGATGAGACTGTCAGAGTGAATCCCACCGGCTCCGTCCAATATCACACTCTGTGTCTCTCACTGCCGGCCTAAATATAGAGGTGTGTGGTGGGATGGAGGCTATCTTTGAACTGGACCACAGGATCCTGAGCTGGAGGCTAACAACACGCCTGGACTGGGATGTAAACAAGCTGCATGTCATAAATGCAGACTGAAACAAAGATGTGTCGCCTGCAGGCCTTTAATCTGAGATGAATATTTTATGTCTATCAAACCAAAAGATCAATGCTGGAACTTAAGTATTAGTCTCAGTGATGCAATAACAACTTTTAGGATTTGAAGAGGATATTACTGCTCTAAATATTTCTACATTTCCTTTTTTTTTACACATATTTTTTAAAGTAGGCAGCAGGAACACCTGCAAACAGAAATACACTATTGAAAAGTAAAATAGTCTATTTTAATTACATACATATGAAAGCAAGAAAAAATGCAATTTGAGGAGTAACAAGCTGCTGAAGACTAACATAAAATGTTTGAAAACGAATATGACTAAATACTCCCGTCATACTAGTTTTAATAGTGTAGCTTAACGTTAAAAATTAACGTGAACACCGCTTCAAATCAGACCAACAACTCATAAAGTTGGTGGAAAGATTTCTCATTGATGGGGCAAATTTAATGTATTGCATCTTGTCAATCACAAGGCTATAAAACATCCATCCATCCATTATCTATACACCACTTAATCCTCACTAGGGTCACTGGGGGGCTGGAGCCTATCTTAGGGCGAAGGCAGAGGACACCCTGGACAGGTCACCAGTCTATCACAGGGCTACACTTAGAGACAGACAACCAAGCACACTCACATTCACACCTACGGACAATTTAGAATCACCAATTAACCTCAACATGTTTTGGACTGTGGGAGGAAGCTGGAGAACCCGGAGAGAACCCACGCTGCACAGGGAGAACATGCAAACTCCACGCAGAAACATCCCAGGTGTCCACACCGGGACACGAAACGGCGATCTTCTTGCTGCGAGGCAACAGTGCTACCAACTGCAGCCCACTCTAAAACATACACTCCTTTATTGTATATTTTCCACCAGATGGGACCATAATTTACGAAATGAACACCATGCTGTATTGAAGCGGACTCAAAACTAGCAAATGAGATCATAAACCGACTAGGAAAATGCTTACTGAGGTAACAGATGAAGGAAGAAGTAGGATCGTTTTCTCATAGACTTCTATATGATCAGACTTCTACTTGCAACCAGATGAGTCGCCCCCTGCTGGCTGTTAGAAAGAATGCAGGTTTAAAGCACCTCTTTACTGGTTTTACTATTCAGACCAGACTTGTGTTAGTTTCTGTCCATGGAAAGTGACCTTAATTAGTCAGTAAAGCTGTTTATTAACAATAACCCTGCTAACAAGATTGTCACTGTTGTTATTTTTTTCTTGATACAATAAATTACTATTAAAAAGCTCTGCTTTTTTTCTCTCTGTATGTAGTCGCCACTGTGATGTCTGACTGGTCATCAGTAACAACTTATCAACACTGCAGTACTAATGTTTAAAAAAGTTCCTTTTAAATTAAACATATGTAAAACATACCTAAACAAAGATAACTGAATGAAGTTTTGTGCTGGAGTTTGTGTTATTCTAAACTTTGACACCAATATTTTCAGTTTTACTTCAAATACTGGTCACTGGCCATCTTGATTACTGATAACTGGTATCAGCCCTGAAGAAAACACATCAGCTGACACCTATAAAATGCACAAATAAATGGTAAATATACAATAATGAAGCAATGTCTTCTTAAAAAGGCTCTATTGTTATTCTTTGGAAAGCATATTTTCTCCATGAAACACATTCGAAGACTAGGATTTGAGAAGGACAGCATGTACTGGACAGATTTAAGAAGAACAGCCACATTAGGGTTCAAAAGTCTCCGGCTTCACCACAGGAGTGGCTTTAATCTCTCCACTTCATAAGCTCATTAATGGGAAAAGATGCTGCAAAAAATGGCTGACTGGTGAGGCTTTTTATCCTCTAGGTATCACTCTGGATGTGCAGCGATGATGAACACACACATCTGTCATCGTGGTGGCTCAGGAGGACGGGACTGATTGCATGACTGATGGATGACAAGGCATGCAGCCTTTAAATAATTCAGCAAACTTGACTGGGCTGAGCTGCTCTTTCATCAGCTCCTCATATTAGGCCTGCAAATGGACTCTTTAATGAGTGCGCAGGGCTGCTGTCAGAGGAGTTGTAGAAACATTTAATCAGGAGGGTGTCAGGAAGGACTGAGAGGAGAGGAAAGGGGAGCTGGGGGAGCTTTTGAAAAAGACAGACAAAAGGCCAAAAGCAGCTCCGTGTGAAAGCAGGGCACTGTGGCCGTCTGCGCATCAGCATGGAGGACACGTCAACTCCTCTGCGCACACACACACACACACGCAGCTTTCAACTTTAAATCAGCCTTTTACGCGCACACACGGCCTCTTTTTGTGCTGTAATTTGTCTTAAATGTGAAGCTGGGAGCCTAAATAATTCAAAATCACATCCCTTCAGGCGGCTTGTTTCCAGAACATTCTCACACAGTGGCAGCTCAGACAGGAAGGATGCTCATCTGACGGGTACAAAAAAATGTGAAATCTCTCCATAAAAACAGGACAAATCTGAGCTTTCAGTTAAAAAAAACACACCACCACAGCGGGATATTTTTTTGTGTGTGTGCCACAACATGCTGCCAGGAGCCGACGCCGTCCAGCCCGGCTCAGAGGAGAGAATAATACAAAAAAAACAAAAAGGCTGCGTAAAATCCAAGGCTCGCAAATCTCCCGTTAACCCTCCCGATCGATCACTTACCGTGAAAAGCGGCGATCAGCTGTCAAGTCGGGACGTGAGGAGGTGATAGGAGGCAATTATGTAATTAAATGGGGTGGAAGCTGCGGGGACATGTGGTGAATAAGTGAGCGGATCTTGGTATGGATGCGGCGCACACAGGCGGGATGAGAAAGCAGCGAATGAAAAGCAGGCAGCGGGGATATGAGGAGGAGGAGGAGGAGGAGGAGGAAGAGCAGGGAGACAACAGCGGGCTTCACCGGGCCACAGTCAGCGCTTTGTTCTCTGCAGGGAGGGAAACACTTTCTTAATGCTTTACCAGAGAGAGGATTTATTTTATTGGCTTCTCCCATCACACATTCCACCATGTTTGTTTTTCATTTCACTCATTTAACGTAAAAAGTCAAATCTATTGTGTTCACACGTTTAAATGTCATTTTCTCTTCACTACACACTTTGTTCAGTGTAGGATTGATTCAGATTTGGTTGTTTGACAGTTTTGTGGCCACTTCCCACTAAACTCTCATCCCAGTTTCGGTGGACCTCCTCCTGCTGGGACGGCCCTCCTGACATCACATGTGGTGTGAAAAACAGCTTCTTTACTAGAAGTCACCCTGCAGAGTTGTGCCTGCTTCCTAAAAGCATTATAGTGAGTGTTGCTACAATGGGACACGTTATGGAAACCTGTATTTTGTAACAAAAAAAAGGAAAGAAAAAAAAAGGTCATTTTATATGTAAATTTCTGACTTTGAAGACGGTAGAAAAAAAAACTAAAACATTCTGTCATTATTTTGGTGTTAAGCAAATAGAAATAATTTTGGTAACTGACCTAAAACAAGAAAAGTTTAGTCTGATTAAACGTCAGACAGTAAGAAAATCTAAGTTTTTTTTTTATACAGTGTATGCAAACTTCTGATTTCAACTGTTTTTATATAAATAATTATCCTAGTGCGTCAACTCCCAACTTGATATAATTCTATAAATATTATCCCACTTACTACAAAATACAAAAGGAAAAAGAAAGAATGAACTACAACAGACTTGTTGACTCCATCTAAAATGAAATATGTCCTGAAAACAGTTTTTTACAGGCACCACTGGCAGAAAATGGGACACACACGAATATATACAACATATATATATATATATTCCAATTTCCATGAGCACAAAACATTCTCTGATAGTCTGAATGTATTGTTTTGGGGGTTTTTTTGTTGTGTTTTTTGCATTTTCAGTCTTAAAGTCACTCTTAAATTGTGTTTTGCTTATCCTTAAATGTTTGAGCTTCATCTTGCAGAGTGTGAAATGTGCAGTTTGACACTAGACGGCTTTTTTCACATTAAGCTGCTTAAAAGGGGAACATTTCCTGTCTTCACTTTAAAATGAAGGCTTTTACCTTATTAACTTGTGCACATGGTGTTTGTGAACTGTAGAAGACACAAAATAAGGGAATCAAAAGTTCACACCATGGCTGAGGATTTCTACCTTGAAATGGTCGTGTACCATTGACAGTCCAAGAGTTTCCTACATAACAAATCCAATGAACCAAACCCACAACTTTCCCAGAGCTTTCTGTCTCGTTCTTCTTCATTGAAATCAGTTTTCTGGTTTGAACATGTGTGGCTCAATTACTCTAATATTACAGCACGTCATTATGTAGCTTAGAGTAGTTTTGCAATGTTTAAGCAGAGTCAAAGGTGAGCTGGTGTGCTCGAGCTGCAGCTGGTGGCAGAGGGGCGGGTGGAGACAAAGGTGGGAACTTCATAGATCTGCACATTCTAAAGGAGACAACGGTTTAAGACAGGAAGAGGTTATATTCTAGAAAATAAATCTAGATATGAAACTGATCCACAGTGGTGAGTTTTTAGAGGTGAAGTCAATAACTGAAAGAGGACCAATCTGGAAGCTAATCACAGCTCAAAGTTCAACTTACACAAGTGCAATCCAACAGCTTGAATCATTCAGTTAGAGTGTGATGAAGAAGCTGTAATTGATCATTTTGTTGTATCTTGTGTCCCACTTATTTGACTGGGTTCTTGAATATACTGCTTTGTACAGACATGTGACAAATTAAAGGAAAAACCAGAACCTTCGACCCCTACTCTGAGGGATCTGGTGCTCTGTTAGCTGACATGGTTTGGCTTCACTTGTCCTCTTGGAGGGAAGAGTCACTGCAAATTAACACCAAGTTGTTCACACATGAAACAATTCTAGTGGTCTCTTCCAGGATGACAATGGTTCCATCACTGAATGGTTTGATGGAAATTATAGGAATCACATATTATGTCCTTCACAGTGACTAGATTTGAACCTAGCTCAACATCTGTGGGAGATTCTGGAACATTTAAGGTAGCACTGTCCACCACCATCATCAAAATACCAAATGAGGGAATATCTTTTGGAGGAATGATAATCATCCCTCCAGTGGAGTTCCAGACACTTGTAGAATCAATGCCAAGAAGCACTGAAGCAGATTTCGTGGCCCGTCACTGTCTTTCATGCTGGTTTCTCCTTGAATTTGTCACCCGTCTGTAGTTCTTCTTATATTTCTAGTGCTGTTGTTACGCAACATGCTGCAGTTTTCCATTTTCCCTTGTTCTCACTCCTGTGAAGTGTTTCCAAGCATTTTTTATGGTTTCTTGTTTATGCAACATTTCACAACTTCCACTGCGTGAAAGAGGAGCACACTTTTTTTTAACTGCATAAACTGAATAAGAGAAGATGGCATTTTTAAAACAGCCACTTTGTTATATTAACTAACAACAGGTCAGATGTGTAGAAATATCTCATGTGTCCTTCAGACTAGTTTTCAGTGTTTGCTGGGCAGTTTTATGTAAAGGGCAGTACTGGGGAATTTGTTTGCAGCATTTTCACACATACATCTGACTATTATGTCCTGTGTGCATCTTATTAATTTTATGCCTGATTGTGGATCAGAACAAATCAACACCTGATAACTGACCACCTTTTCAGTGTCTCAAAGGACAGTTTTGAATCTGACATTCTATTAATACAGAATATTAGAAATCAGAATGAGTCACATTCTCTGTGCAGGCGATGCGGACCGTATTTATGCAGCTTTTCTATTCTTCCTGATGTGTGAACTCTGTTTTGCAGAGCTGTCAAGAATCCGTCACTCAAAAACAGGATTCAAGGATTCTATTTTTTGCATTCACGGGGATGAAAAATACTTGATCCTCTTGTTATGATCCTCCCTACAGGTGGAAATACGTGACTCCAAAAAAACAATCCTGCATTTTTTTATTTACTCCGCCTCAGTTCTGTAAATGTGGAACTAAATGGCTCAAAACCGATCCACAAACTATTTCACTCATATCCAGACCTGTAATACTTTAGGTATATATTCAGTTTTAATAAAAAATAATGGTGTAACAATGTAGATGTCTGTAGATACCAATCCCTCAACCCCTCGTCAGATTTTAAGTCATACCACTGGAGCCAATGTAAATAAATGAGATCTGTGAATTTTATTTTTACAACCCATTGGTATTTCTGTAATACAGAAGAGATAATCTGGGA
This sequence comes from Stegastes partitus, assembly GCF_000690725.1. NCBI lineage: Eukaryota > Metazoa > Chordata > Actinopteri > Pomacentridae > Stegastes > Stegastes partitus. The sequence goes on along the minus strand of NW_007579341.1, from coordinate 134,980 downwards.
GAAAAGAAACACAAACAATTAAATGCACATGAAACCAGACACTTTACACACAGTGGTTTAGAAGAAGGGGGTGGTTTAAGCCTTCATCTGATTGGTGCATTAAAGTTTGCAGGAAGCAGGAAGCGAAGAGCTGTTTCTGATCTGACAAAAATGACCCTGCTCACATGGAGCAAACTTGACTTAATTATATCAACAGAGACCCAAATCCAGCTGACTCAGTAATTTTGGGTTTCTTATGAAAAGCCTCAGCACTGAAAAACAGCAATTTCTCTCTTCTGTTATGAAACGTGCTGCTAATCTCTCTCTCTTTTCCCCCCACAATGGTTTTATTCTTGTCGGGGTAAAAATAACGCAAAATGTGGCACGACACCCTACAAAAAAGGGCACTGAAAATACAGGATGGAAGAGGACACAAGTCCAAGTTTACCCTGTTCATGAAGACAAAAAGCCTTTTATGGAAATGCATGCAAGATGTGGATTTTTGCAGGGAAAAAAAAAAGAAATAAATAACTGTCGAGAAGACATATGATGTGCTCGCAAAGATGTTGGGATTGATCAGGAGAGCAGGTGAGGGATGTTGGTAGTGACAGTAGTAGGGAAGAAGAGGGTGAGTTGTTTTTTTTTTTTTAGAGTATTAAAGCATATGTGTCCCTTTGTATGATAGGAAATGTCTACAACCATTTGTAACACTGAGGATGTGTGTTGTAATGAGTCAAATATACTGTAGCACAGGACATCGATAGAGAAATGACCTCTAATAGTCTCACACTCTTAGATACACAGTAATCTGATGTTAAATTCATCCTACAAGTTAACTTAATTTAGTTTTTACTGATTTTTTTTTTTAAAACAATTCCTAGAAAACAGACGTCAGATTGCTGTTGCTTTATCTTGTACCTCCTCATGGCCACCAGGGGGACAGACAAGCTAACCTTCAGCATGGAAGCCAATGCCTGGAAGTTTATTTTTGGATCCGTTTGATCCTTGCCACGTCACAAAACAGACTAAATGGACCCACAGACGCAGCAAATGGCAGCATTTACCGCTTTAGGGTGCACTTTAAATAACACAGAGGCAGGCTGAATGATAGTGATTGACTAAAGCTCATTATTGCCATGCAGTGGTCAAAACAATCCCAAAGCAACAAGCTGCCGAGTCAAGCGGCCTGCAGACTGTACAGGCCTGTTTGAACAGCTGCAGAAAAAAAAAAAAAGACAGGCAGCACATCAGCTGGCAGCGTATCACCGCTCAGGTCAAAGCTCAGTGTGTTAAAGTGTATGTTTGCTTTCACAATAGAATCTCTAACCGGTTATCACTGCTCGACTGAAACACAGCGGCTGACAATAACTTCAAGAAAAGCTATGCACTGACAAATGAACAAATACCTGACCGCAGACCAGATGCTGTTGTTCCATCATCGACATTATCTTAACACTTAGTCTGAAGTAATTCTACTTCGCTCTACAGTGAACTCTTCGAGGTATACCGACGCATTTCTTCAGTAACAACCGTAAGCTAATGCAGATGATGAAACAACCGTTAACATTCTTTATCCTCCTTCTTCCCTACAATCCTCACCACCCCGTTTTCCCACTGGAAAATCCTCCCCCATATTTTTCTCTGTTCATCTTCAGTGCTGCAGCTGTTTCATCCTGTTGAGGGCGGAGCCTGCTTTGAACCATTCGATCTGTGTCTCGTTGAAGCTGTGGTTGAGTTCCAGGGTCTCCTGGCTGCCGTCGCTGTGCTTCACGACTGCGGCCAGAGACTGGGGAGGATGAGAAGAAGTGGGGGGAAAAAAAATCCTCATTACTAGAGATGCGCCGATCCGATACTGGGTTCAGCCTCTACCAAGCAGCCTGTACGTGGGTCTCCGGCTCTGCAGACAGACCCTTCCTATTGGATCCGATCCCGCAGCAGTTCACAACGTTTTCGGCCTCATTTACTACTGTTCATGCGCAGAGTCGAGAGCGGCTATTAGTGGTACTGTTATTTAATACCAAGTTTTGGTAATTTAACCTTTAAATTGCAGCTTAATGTTGCTGTGTCATGTTGATCTGTTCTGAATATGTGAATGGCACTGAGTGCACACTGTAGTCTAACTGCAGCTCTAATAAAGCAGCTACAGTTTCACTTTGAGACGTGCTTTTGGCTGTTTTTTTCCTTTCTTATAAAAGCAAAGTCTATGCTTTAATAGTATGAGGCTTTTGATAAAGCCATCTTAAACAAATGTATCCATGCAAATAAGGTATTTCCAAAGAAGTTTAGGAGGAGAGATGGTATCGGTATCGGCAGATACTCAAAGTTGAAGTATCGGTATCGGTATCGGAAATCAAAAATTACAGATGCTGAGCACTGACAAGTATCTGTAAGCAGGTCATTTTTTCTGTGTACACTCTTACCTTTCCAGGAGTGAAGGTTTCGAGTCCTTTGATGGAGAGCTTGTCATCTGGGCGGATCTTGTCGTAGTCTGATGGGTTGCTGAAGGTCAGTGGCAGCAGACCCTGCTTCTTCAGGTTGGTTTCTATGGACATGAGAGAGATATGTTTAACTGAGACAGAAAAACTGAGGTCTGAGACTTCAAACATGCCTTGATGCAGGTAAAAAAATTATGATGGAGAATTTGTTTTACTTGGTGGAGCTCATAAATAATAATACAAACTTCGGGAAAAAAACCTCCTAAAAGGATGGGTAGTGTAAAAAAATCAGTTGACAACTCCATGTAATCGGGGCTTTGAAGACTTTTAACATATACTGAATTGTACTAAAGTCCCTCCTCATGCTGTTTAGTGTTAATGCAGTACCATGGATTCTGGCAAAGCTCTTGACAATTATGGCTCTGCCTCCCAGATGCCGGGGCTCCAGCGCTGCGTGCTCTCTGCTGGAACCCTCACCGTAGTTGTCGTCTCCAACCACGACCCATGACACACTGTTGGCCTGAATGCAACGAACCAGAGAGCACGTTAGAAGAGACTGTGTTCATTTATCTAATGTGTTGGTGGCACGTGGCTGAGTTCCTGGGACTCGAGCAAGATTACAACAACAAAATCAAGACCATAAATTAAAACTGCAATGAGCTGTAAAGTAGTGTTGTGCTACTAAAGAAAAGCAGCTCTGTCAAATGATGCAGCACCTGAACCTTTCTGTTCTGCGGTTCTCACCTTGTAGTGACGGGCCACATCAGGGACTCCTCCGTAATCTCCTGTCAGGTGGTTCTTGATCTTGTTGACAGCGTCATTCTCACTGTTGACTGCACCGATCAGCATGTTGTTGGAGATGTTATCCAGGTGACCGCGGAACTTCAGCCAAGGTCCTGCAGCGCTGATGTGGTCTGTGGTGCATTTTCCCTTCACCTACAGAGACAGATGAAGGTTAAGATAAAACCAGTTCTCGTCTTAGTGGTAAAAACAAACTCAAACAAGTTTGTATTAAGTGAGCGTACCTTGATGAGGACCCGCAGGTCCTCCAGATCCTTTCCGCTCCATTGGTCAAACGGCTCCAGCAGCTGGAGGCGGTTGCTCTGAGGGCTGACGTCCACCCTGAGGCTGGTGCCATCAGGAGGGGGGTGCTGGTAGGTGTCCTGGCCTGGGTCGAAGTCTCTGGCAGGCAGTTCGTCTCCATTAGGGGGGTCCAGCTTGAACTTCTCACCATTGGGTGCTGTAAGGTAATCCGTCTCAGGGTTGAATTTTAATGTACCGGCGATGGCGAGGGCAGTGACAATCTGAAGAAGAAAAAGAGGAGAACGGAGGCATTGAGTTCTGAAATGTCAGCTTGTGTATCTTTGGAAGTGTCACTGTGGTCGGTTTGGTGTGAGTTTACCTCTGGTGAGGTAACAAAGGCATGTGTAGCAGGGTTAGCGTCATTCCTGGCAGTGAAGTTTCTGTTGAAGGAAGTGACGATGGTGTTCTTCTCTCCCTTTTTCACATCACGCCTGAATTCAGACACAAAGTATTGAAACACAGAAGCCAACTTGAGCTGTTCTGACTAAAAGCCATGGCACAAACACTTGGCAGAGCTACCTGTCCCACTGTCCAATGCAGGGTCCACACGCGTTAGCCATAACCACACCTCCAACCTCTCCAAGGATCTTTGACTACAAGTAAACAGAAACACATTTAGGCTTCCATGACTCCACCTGGAGTCAAATCATTACAACAAGGGAGGTGCAACTGTCTCCTTTCTGCATTTGCCAGCACTCACATATCCGTCTCTTTCGATGGTGGCACGAATCTGCTCTGAGCCGGGGGTGACTGTGAACTGAGCTTTGCACTTCAGGCCTTTGTCCAAAGCCTGCTTGGCAACAGAAGCAGCGCGGCCCATGTCCTCGTAGCTGGAGTTGGTGCAGCTGCCAATCAGGCCTTAAAGGAGAAAGGAACCAAAGAGAGTTAAAGCAGCAGCTTTAGTCTCATAAAATGAGTCCTGTAATTGTCATCTGTGTTCTGTAATTCAGTTACATAAACAGAGGGAGTTAGAATACAGCCCTGCACTATATACAGCTCTGCTCAGTTCTTACCAACTTTGACCTCCAGTGGCCAACCGTTCTGTTCAGCCACAGAGCCGACATCAGACACCGGGTGAGCCAGGTCAGGGGTGAACGGTCCGTTGATATGGGGCTTCAGCTAAAGAAAGAACCAGCAGACAGGTGAATTAATAGACTGATTCGCAAAAAACTTAATTTATGACATGAACTAAACCTCTCTCTTTGCTGTACAGTACTATTGTCATGTTCCACTGTACTAGAGTAATACATATTTGAAGGACATTTTAAAAAGTTCTGCCAGCACTTGAGAGATCATGGTATTGCAGTTATCAATCAGTCAATATAGTTGCACATTTTTCACCAAGACCACAATCCAACAATCCAGCTTGTAAAAGTGTTCTTCCAGGTGTGTTATTGACATCACAGTAGATGAAATGTGTGTATTTGTTAACACACTGGCTTTGAATGGATAACAAAAAATATCTAAGACAAATAAAATTCTGAATTCTTTCTGGAAGGTTCACATTTTCTCTTGGGTACATTTCATAAGTGACCTCAGGTCAGATACATTTATCCAGTGAAACACCAAAAGATCATTTTTAAAACAGGACTTACCTCATCCAGATTGAGTTCAATGACCTGGTCATACTCGCAGCCTTTATCTGGTACCAACAAGTCTGAGTATTCATCAGCCAGAGCAGCGATCTCTGAGAATAAACATGAGGAGGTAGAAGCAGTGTTGAGACACGTCAAACTGTACAATTACAACATGAAAGTCGTTCAGGAAAATGGAAACAAATATTTCACTTCTCTAGATAATTTAAGGTGATTATATACGCTCAAATTTCCTCTACTTTTTCTATATTACAGACTTGAAATTGACTGTAATCTCCTTTATATGTGTGTAATTACTTGTCATCTATAATCAGTGGTACTGGGCCAGATCCAAACAAAGGGTGGTACCAACGAGACACAGTTTATCAGCAAGTTTTCATCACTGTGATTGTGATTTAGTGTTGTGTATTTGCACATCAATTATGAGCACTAAACTTACGTCCACGTCCAGTCTTCTCCAGGTAGGTCTTCATGCGGTGGTTGTAAGGGAACACAGAGGTTGTGGCTCCGATCTCTGCTCCCATGTTGCAAATGGTGGCCATTCCTGCACACACAAAAACACACATTAGTGAGACCTGCTGTTGATGTTTCAACACATTTTTTACTACCTTGGAAGTGCATTACCATACAAGACCTGACTGGCAAATTACAAACATGGTCAAGATTGAAACTGTCACGCTACAAAAAGCCTCTTATTACTGACCAGTGCAGGAAATAGAGTCGACTCCTGGTCCATGGTACTCCACAATGGCTCCGGTGCCTCCCTTTACTGTGAGGATGCCGGCCACCTTCAAGATGATATCCTTAGGAGAAGTCCAGCCTGAGAGTGTGCCCGTCAGCTTCACACCAATCACCTTGGATGAAAAGAATTTCATTTTTATTGCATTAGAAGAACAGAGACACAAGGAACAGCCAGTACAATTGCTTACTAAAGATGAAACAAAGAAAGACAATGAGCTAATGGGTGATAAATGCTGTATTCTGCTCACCTTGGGACACTTGAGCTCCCAGGGGATTCCTGCCATCACATCGACTGCATCAGCTCCTCCAACTCCAATGCAGATGGCACCAAGTCCACCACCGTTTGGTGTGTGGGAATCTGTGCCAATAAGCATCACTCCTGGGTAGGCGTAGTTCTCTAGGATGATCTGTTTAGGTAGACAAATCAGATTGTTACCATATTTATAGCACTTTTATTACAGCAGCTCACATTCAAGCCAAAATCGGACTCAAATTTTATGTAATAATACCTGATGGATGATTCCTGATCCAGGCTTCCAGAAACCGACTCCATATTTTGCCCCAGCGCTGGACAGGAAGTTGTAGACCTCTTGGTTGACTTCCTACACAGAGAACAACAACCACAACTCAGTCTAAAGTGCTGCGTGTCGAATTTTGAAAAGAATAAATCATTACAACAAACAAATAATGACAAATCCTCGTTACCTTCGCTCTGGCCAGATCCTTCACGCCTCCAACCTGGGCCTCAATCAGGTGATCACAGTGGATGGTGGAGGGCACAGCCACCTTCGGCAGGCCGCTGCTGATGAACTGGAGCATTGCCATCTGGGCAGTAGCATCCTGCATAGCCACACGGTCGGGACGCAGCCGCAGGTAGGTGCGACCACGATCGATATCCTGGTTGTGGGGGTCATCGAGGTGGCCGTACACGATCTTCTCTGACAGGGTTAGAGGCCGGTTGAGTCTGCAGAGAAAACATTAAACAACATTTTATTAACAAGAGTACGCAAAAAAAGAAGTTTCAGAGACAGAGGTAGAAGATAAGACTATAAGTACAGTACTAAAATAACCAATAAAAAAGCAGCTGAAAAATATATTTTTTAAAAACTACAACAACAAAAAAAAAGAAAAGAAAATTGGGCACTGTGGGTCAGGCAGACTGATCAGAGTTGGTAAAGGCTGTGATGAACAACTGTGGCAAAGGGCAAACAAACACTACAGATCAAATACTCACACAGATAAGGGAGTATTGGAGGAAACAGATGCGAGTCAGAGCAAATATAGCGTGGAGCAGACTGACCTTTTTTTCACAATGTCAACGTTGGACTGGAGCTTCTCGTAGTTGACGAAGGTAGTAGGCTCAAAGCGGCTCATAGACACTTTGGCCTTGGCTCTGTAAGCTGCTGACACATGCAGGCGCCGTGCACCATGGCCCAGTGCCAGCTGGAGACAGTAACATCACAAACATACAAGTATGAGCATAATTACAGAGCAGGGAATAGATTTTGGCCCTTTATCAAAGATTATTCCCCAACTAAAGATTTTGCAAACTTTCCAAAAGTATTGATGAAAAACAGATGAAAAGCAGGCTGCATAAATACAGTGACTATAATGATTTTGGATATGGAAACACTTCCATGATGGGAGGCAGGCCTGTGAAGGCAACGCTGTTTTGCAGTCTGCTATCAAGTGTCAGATGTCAGAGCTTCCCCGATGAACATGATGCAACAACCACGCATAAGGTCAACCACAAATACATTCTGAAGCGATGGAAACACTGGCTTCAGCCCTCCTAAACACTCGCACAAGTCTTCCTTGTCAATTTGTAATAGCCATACCTGTCAGACAGGCGACATTTAATGATTTACACATCACACCATGTGTGTGTGACCAGATTTATAGTGTGTGGAGGTCACAGTAGGGGAAGGAACAAGAGGGGTGGAGACTTGGAAAGGCATTTGTCTCCAGAAGACTGTCCTCCAACATGCTGGAATCAGCTGGTGATCAGGTGCCCTTGAGCAGGGCACTGAACCCACAAACTCACTTTCATGAAGCAGCTGAGTAGCTGCCAGGAGAAGACTGTGCTTCTACAGCTGCAGCTCTGTTTAAATACATACTATATGATTGAAAAGCAAGGAGTTTAACAGATTCTATGACTAGACAATAAACTGAAAGAGTTGCCTAACCAGGGCTGTTTTATAGCTCAGAATCCGCCTTTGGGGAGTGACTGTGCATGCCAGTACGATTGGTAAATGTACAGCAAAAAGCAAGAAGTCTACACTTTATACTAGAGTGAATTCAATTCCCAGTAACAAAACTGGTGAAGAAATAAATTTGATTTATCAGTTTTTATTGGTGCTGGCTTACAGCTCATTTGGAGGGTTTTTCCTTCATGGAGAAACCCTCCAAATGAGCTGTAAGCCAGCTCCATGAAGGAAAAACCCTGCTCAATAACAAACCAACAAACAGCTGAAGGTCTTCACTGACCAGATGATATGTGCTAAAGATTAGTTGCCATTCAGGGAAGGATCAGACAGAGAGCAGCTGAACACACAACACTTTGTCTTTTGCTGTCAAGAAGCTAGTAGCAAGGAGCTGCTGTGAATTCATTAAGGAGCAACTCACTAGTTAATGCAATAGAAATCAAATTATAGGTTTATACATCGATCACACAGTGAACAAAGTCTTCAGATTGAAGCTTAACTACTTATTAGTCACTGTCTACTGGCAAACATAATGTGCTTGTCTTCTTGAGTGGTGAGGCACTGATTTCTGACTAAACTAATACTACAGAGAGTTTCTCAAACACCTAACAGGTGCCATTATTGAGTCCAAGGTCACAAACTGGCAAACATGTGATTTTCCATTCATTAAGTTATATTGTTTTATATCAATATTCAAAGAGGATGTGGTGGTTTTACAGTCTTCTTTATCTATATCACCCAGTCAGAGGAGGCCAGAGAGTGTCCTAACAGTCAGAAGTCAATCCCAGTTCACTTTGGGTCACATACTGGGAGTTTTGACACCTGGTAGTCTATTATTATAATAAGGACAGCACTCAGCTGTTACTGTATTTATGACACACATCCTAAGTTTAAAATAGACAAAATCAATCCGTTTTTCTGGACTAATTCCAATAAATCCTAGAGAGGACTGTTTTGCTGTATTATGTGATAAACTTTAAAAGCACACGGTTCTCTGTGTGGCTCACTGGTCGCCTGTGTGCCTGCTAGGAGCTCTAACCTTGTGGTTAACCTTGCTAACACACACCAAACTCCACCGTTACAACTGGTCTAACCGTCGCCATTTAAAGTCCGTAGATATCGATGATGAATCTGTGTAAACGGAGAAACTAGCTGTGATTTATTAAACCAGTGTAAAACCAGTTGTCGCCCGTTGGATGCATTCAGAGCAGCCCGGACACGATGACCTGAGCAGCTAGCCAGTGACAGTTTCTCAGCTTATTTATACTCAGGAGCCGCTCCGAATCCTCCAACTGGGTCAGAACCGGGTTATACTGCATTTCTGCAATCTGAGGTAGCAGGTGACATTCGCTTTTGGCTAATACATGCGATTAAATGAGTGAATTTGCTGCCTTACCTGAAGCCGGGCGACAGTCAGACAGTAGGTTGCCATTTTGTTCACTGACAAAGATGTGAGGGTCGGCGGTGACGTCACGCGATTGTAAGCCTTTTTCTTCTTCGTTGGTTTTCGGCCGCAGAACTACTTCCTGTTGCTGCCACCTGTTGGAGCTTCTGCAGTTCAGCCTCCTGGACAGCCTTTTTCCCCCACACAAACAATTCCCTGTTATTTTACAGATTTACCCCATTTTGTTAAGACACTGATTATTTAATATTTGTTTATTTATGATATTTAATGTCTATTTTGTTTGTAAATATGTACATAAATAACTATGGGAGTGGCGTACTGAGTGACTGATGGTCCAGATGGAGAAGGGGTAGGAGTAAATAAGCTTATGCTTCGTCCTAGTCCTTTTCGGATATGGTGGCTTATTAGATGTTGCTTTGTTTTGTTATGTTTTTTCATTTTGTTGATGTTTTGAATATTCTGATTTGTAAATAATGTCCACATCAAGATCATATTTTTAAAATCTAAATTGTAATTCATTCTTTTACAATGTGTTTTAATCAGCAGAGAATATTGTTATTTTACACATATTTTTAGTTATTTGAAAGCAAACTATGTATATAAGGGACAAAAAAAGAGAAAAAGAAATTCAACTGTGAATTTACAGATTTTCCCAGTTGTTGTTATAAATTGCAGCTGATATCTAGCAAAATCACAGAAAAAGTATATTAATTTACAAATTGACTGTAAAGAAAAAGAAGAAATAGTCTCAAACTGTCACAAATATGTATTATCACAAAAAGTAGTTTTATTTTTTATAACATGTGATCGTAAAATGATGTTTAGCTTATTTTATTATGCTGATATTTTATTGTACTGTTTTAAAAATATCTTTATTTTACAGATATGTGCTTGCTTGCTTTTTTTTTTTCTAAATAGTTTTTCGAAAGTTACAGAATTACGCTGTTTTTAAATGTAGTTTTTCTGGCACATTTGCTGCTTGATTTTCATTGTCTGTTTTCACAGATTTATTTTTTTTTTTAATTTTTTTGTTAACAGTGCACTTGTCTCCTTACCCCATAGTTCAATCTGGCCGCGACGATCACTATAATATGAACTACGTTGCTCACAGTATCGTGTCTTATGTAGCCATCATTGCCTCCTCTCTCTCTTTCCTCTTTATATTTAAATTTATCTTCCTACTATAAAATTACACACTCCATCTGTGCCCTTTCTTGCTTCAGCAAATGTAATTTCAAATCTACCAATACAATTTCTAGTTACAAGCATTATAGGTCATATAGGATTATAGTACAAATCTCCTTTTTATATTCTCCCAAGTCTTTTGCAGCTGTAGCCTTTATACAGACTACAGACATAACTTGACTGTGGTGTTCTCTTCCTTCTCTTAGCACAACCTCCATTCATCCAACAGCTTCAAACAAGTTGTTTTCTGTGTAAACACAATGGCTTTTATTCTGTCTCTACTGTAAACTACACAGAACACACAGGTGAACTTTTTGCTGCTGCTACACATAATCTTAGAGTCTGTGTCTGCATCATATCTATCCTTGCGAACATGTTTTTGATGTTGATCCATAAACTGCACCTATGTAATCTGGCCTCAGCACATTTCAAGATTTGTTTTTAATTTATTTTTTTCCTTTTCCACCCTTTTAAATAAAACATTTAGAACAATAGTGAGGGGGAAGAAGGCAACTGATGCTGTTTGTTTTAATTATATAATGCTCTCATTGTTTTTTTTGTGAGTTAAAGGATAAAAACCTATAAATAACTTGTTAAAAGACGGATAAAGTCAGTTCCTTAGTCCAACACCACAAGACATTACATCACAACACTTTACATTTTATGACTGTCCTTTTTATATGTAGTGATACAAATTTTCAAAAATATAATTTGTCATAACTTACAATAGGACTTATAACACTCTCCTAAGTTTTCTACCACGCACTTGAGTGGATAATTCTCTTATTCAGAAAGTCTATTGTCCATTTTTAACTGTTTTTTCAAATTTCCATTTAATATAATTCAGTCAGAAGACACTGTTTACGAAACATCTGAACTTTAACTTGTTCTTTCCTGAGTTCATTCTCTGAACATAACAACTCTCACCTTCCCTGAAGTAACTCTGACACCCTGCAAGTAGATCCAGTTTCTCTGAATAATACATTATTTATTTATTTATTTATTATTTATTTACCATTTGTTACATCACTTCACATGTGTGAACTGATGTATTATTTGTTGGCTTACACTGAATGCATCCTTCCAAATAATCACCTCCATCCAATGCCATGCAACCTCCACACTTTATTATATAGCATTAATAATATACCATTAATAGAATCCTTCAGTTTGTTAATGTGTTTCTTTTCACTGTTTTGCTTCCTTGTACTTCAGTTGTCTTTTCTTTTCACACAGTTTTCTGTTTCTACTCCACAATATTTAAGAAGTATATATTGTACTATTCAGTTTGCTTTATTTATCTGACAGCTTTAGTCACTTTTAATGACTCAACAGTACAAATAGAATGTAAACAGTTATTTGAATGATCAGTAAGTCATTTGATAGAAATTAACTGGTAGTTATTTTGATCATCATTTGTGTAATTTTTGAGGAAAATGTGTCACACATTTCATATTTCCAGCCTCTCAAATGTAAAGACAAACTTTTTATTAATTTGAAATTATTAAAGTTTAGCGTGTTGGTTGGAAGAAAATCAGCACTATGAAGGAGTCACTTGGGTTCTGGGCAACTATGGTGGAATTTCTGAATTTTAGCAGAAAAAGAAAATAATTAAAAAATGATCAAGAGATTAATCCTTAATAAAAACACATATTAGTTGCCGGCCTGTACATAGCAGGTAAACCCTGACTGCACTGTAGCCAACCACAATGCTGCTTTTACATTAAAGTTTAATAACAGTAATCTCATATGGTGGCAATTTTCTATTGAATAAAATTGGTCAAAAAGGTTTTTGTTTCTGTTTGTTTAATTCAGCATCTGCAGACGGAGTCATAAATAAACAGTCAAGTGAATGAGCTGAGTGCAATGAGCATCCTGGAAAAAGGGTTTTATACAATCAAGAGCACATGTTATTTATAATCCTTAGCTGGTAGCTAAAACAGTGTCCTTGAAAATCTTCATATGCACCTTCACTGTGAAGTGTGCGAGAAAGCAGTAAAGTGCCTTTTCACAACATGTAGGTTTCTCATAGACCGTAACAGGTTGGCAAAAGGTTTCCTGTAGTTCATTAATGACCATTACATGTGTTTAATTAGTCATTTCCATCACATATAGTATATAGCAGTCACAGGTGGAATTCCTCTGCAGTGAGTAATTTAAGTATGTTTTCCTGGTTGTACTTAACAACTGTGCACTAATTCTAGATCCACCAAGACCCAAGCACCCCTCTGCATGCTTGTTATTTTTATTATTACACTGTATACTTGTAGCAGCTACTTCAAACAGCACTGGCAGCCACACTGAATCACAGGAGTGCAAGGTTCCTCACACTGAAGACCAGGACAAAGTAATCCATTTAAGTCCATTTATTGCCATCAAAAACTTAACATTACATGTCCACATTGTCCACAGATAAAAAGTCTATGTGCTCCCACACCGATAGCTCATTCAACGTCACAGGCATCCTTTAAAGGGGAGGATCTTACCTTTGCCCAATGTAATATCGTTTTTAAATTACATTATCAACTAAACTTTATCTTAAATCAGTGTTTATATTTTTAAGTTAGATTTTACTCTGAGCTTTTAACACAGGAAATTTCTATATTTTTAACCAAAATAATATTGAAAGTTTTTAGCTATTTTATCCTTTTTCTTTTTTACTGTATATGGCTCTCACAATACTTTTTTATTGTACCACCACGATCTATATTTTCTTTCACCCTTGCACATTTTTCCTAAATGTAACATGTGAGCTTGATTTTTCCCAAGGGTATTTATAATCTATCTATCTATCTATCTATCTATCTATCTATCTATCTATCTATCTATCTAAACATGTTATTTATCATAACTCATGGTAGGACTGAGAACACTCTCTTGAGTTTTCTGCAGCACACTGGAGTGGATAATTCTCTTATTCAGAAAGTCTAACCCTTTCCTCAAATTGCCATTTATTATACTTCAGTCAGAAGACACTGTTTATGAAACATCTGAACTTTAACTTGTTCTTTCCTGAGTTTATTCTCTGAACATAACAACTCTCACCTTCCCTGAAGAAACTCTGACACCCTGCAAGTAGATCCAGTTTCTCTGAATAATACATTAGTCTTTTATTTACCATGTGTTACATCACTTCACATGTGAGATGTTTAGATCAGTGATGTATTCTTTGCTGGCTAACACCACCTGCATCCCTCCTCCTCACCACCTGTCCTCCGGCCGCCGGGTGGCGCTGCAGCTTCTCCTCCAGCAGGTTTCAGGGGTTGAAGGTTAAAGTTGAACCGAGCCAGCAACGCTCTCCATTCGTTAGCGGACCATGGCTAAGCATCACCCAGATCTGATTTTCTGCCGAAAACAAGCCGGTGTCGGTATGTTTCAGCTTTTTTCACTCTTTAATGCGCTCCCTGGTTGTTTCTGCTACAGCGGAACGTCTCTGTCGGTGTTTAGCTAACATTAGCTGCTAAGCTAACGACTCCGGCATGGACTTCATTGAAAGTGTGCTAGCTGCTGTGTGTAGCCTGAAAGGTCCACTAGTCTGTGTGCTCTGCTGGCTAATGCTACTGTTACACAGTATACTGCCTAAATGTGTTTAATGACGGATATTTTAAACAGAAGTATATAAATGGTTAGTTAGGCTAATATAGCAAAGCGACGTGCGTTAGCATAACTCTGACTCTGCTTTGTTTTCATCCTGCAGCTATCGGGAGACTCTGCGAGAAATGTGAGTGTTTACATTTATGATCAATAAATCTGACAGTGTTTAAAAGTTAGTTTTAAAGTTTGTCTTGATTCTTCCTTTTCATCTTTAACAGCAATCGTTCTGTACAAGATTTAAATGAGCTGTTTTCACTGTTTTGCACAACCTCCATAACCCAGTAATGATTATTATCTAAAAGGGGATGTTTGTTTCCATGTATTACACTATTAATTACCTATTTTACAGTCACACGATTACTCTGTTATTTGCTACAGAGTAGTTAAGGTGATAAATAAAAGATAAAACATGCAATCAAATAACTCAAAATTCAACCCTAAAAATAATACATTATAAATGCATTATAGTAAACCTCTAAATGGTTAATAGAACAAACTAGAATAAAATAAATAATTGTGAGAATAAAAAATCAAATAACTGTAAATACTAAAATTATAGGTCAAACTAGATATATGAGTTCTTAGTTGAGGTTCAAGGTCTGCTCATGTGTGCACTTTTCATTGGCTGTTGGAAAAATAATCAGGACTCCTGACAGGTCTTTATGCTTCTTTTTTTATGGACTAAACCATCAATTAAGCTGAACAATGTCCAAAAACTCTGTGACCATTTTGACAGATACTTCAATATGGGTCACAATTTTAGTGAAAATGATTAGTTTTCCTTTTTTTCCACTGGAAAAAAACAACAACAACAAATAATGATTTTATGATGCAGTCTGTGCCAAACAAGGCCATTCCCCTACATCTGGATAATATGATTTGTTGGCCAATATGCTTCTGTGGCACGACAATGCTTCATTTGTAACTGGATTTTGTGACAAATTTGGGCTTTATCAAAAAAATGCATTTCTTGTGATTTGAGTTTTGCACATGGTCATGTTATCAAATTGATTGATTGATTGATTGATTGTTGTAGTTTTGATATTAGTTAAATTAATTGTTCACCCCCCTAATCAAAAATCTTTAAACTGATCTGAATTTATAATAGATTAAAATGTTTGTGGCTAAATTGCTTTAATACATTACCAAATGAGAACATTTCTTTCTAAACGTGACATCAGTGTAGAGGAAAGAATAGTCTCAACCTGTGAAAATACTGGAATCAGTCAGACATGGCTTCAACAATCATTTTGTTTTTGTTGTTTCTTAGCGATGAAGATTTTGTTGCTTTTACACCAAAAGAAACATTTCATCATCAATAAAGGTGTAAAAAACTATTTCTTATTTATTGTCTGTTTTGTTCATGTTCCTGTATCTCCTCTGTCCTCTCCCTGCTCCTCCCAGGTGATGGAAAGTGTGTCATCTGTGATTCCTACGTGAGGCCGTGCACGCTGGTCCGCATCTGTGACGAGTGTAACTACGGATCCTATCAGGGACGCTGTGTCATCTGTGGAGGCCCCGGTGTTTCTGACGCCTACTACTGTAAAGAGTGCACCATCCAGGAGAAAGATGTGAGTATCATTCTCCTCATTGCATCTTTTTTACTTTGCCTCCGAACTAAAGCAAAGAGAGGCTGTTAGAGGATTTAACAAGGACTGTGTTTGTGAGATTCTTAGCTTGCATTAATTACTATGATCGAGCAAGCCTTCAAAAAATAAACAGCACTTAGATTTTAAACTGAACCCAGCTGTGCTGCTCCTTCAAAATGAAAACCTTTTCTAAACAGTTTTCTCCTTTTGTTCTCTCTACAGCGAGATGGGTGTCCAAAGATTGTAAACTTGGGCAGCTCCAAAACAGATCTGTTTTATGAAAGGAAGAAGTATGGCTTCAAGAAGAGGTGAAGACACGATGGCCCAGTCTTTGTCTTAGTTTTTCAGATTTTCTTAAAAACTTCCAAGAAACATTTTTTGACTTGTCAATAAAGCTCGCTTTTATATTTCTGTTGTAATTTGTGTGTGCCTGCTTTCAATTTTTAAATGTTGGAGACTTTGATATAGTCGGTGATGAACATTTATAATAAAAAGTCACTAAACACAACACAGTGGTATCAAGTGTCCTCACCACATTAAACTAAAACAAGCATCATGGAGTTTCAAAGTTATTGTCTTTACCTTTACAATGATACGTATTGTGGAGCTTTTTGATCACACACAGAGTCTTTATCAGCAGATGCCAGCTGCCATAGAAATTATGTTAAACTTTCACTGAATACTAGAAAAACATTTTGTCCATTTAACAGAAATGGCTTTTCATTATGAACAGAGGTGAAGTTTCTGTGCACTAAACACTGAGCTGATCTTTGCTTACAGTGATTAGATCTGAGTCACTTTGCATCCTGATGGCTAAATGCCAGTTTAACATACCGTAAATTCCGGACTATTGAGCGCATCTGAATATAAGCTGCACCCACGACCTTATAAAAGAAAAAAAAAAGTGTACATATATTGTCTATAAGACGCAGGTAAACTTTTAATTCCATACCAACCAGTAACTTACAGAAATGAGCACCATAAATGCTTTTTCCAAACACATGGCTGGTAACGAAAATAAAAACAGTAGAAAAGTCACTGATCGCTGTCTTCATCAATGCGTTCTCTCATGGCCAGTTGTTTTCAGCGTGACGGACGATTCACCTTTTTTGTTAACGATCTTCGTAAGAGACAGGTCAAAGGTACTTGATCCACATTTATGATGTCCTCTGGTCCCATGGATTTCTCTGCTCTCTTTGTTTGGGTGAATTTGCGGAAGTGTATAACTTTTTTCCCTTGGTAGTCAGGAGGGAGTTGCTGAGTGGTCCGTGCCCTGACGCTGAGGCCTTTTCGTCTCAGGAATCTGGAACACCACGATGGTCCTCCTCTAAAATCTTCAATCTTCTTTTCGGTGGCGATTGTTCTGGCTTTCAGTCGGATCTGCAAAAGGGAAACACCTCGGCCGTTTGCTCTCTGTGTGTTCACCCAGGCTTCAAGAGCGTTTTCAAGTTGGGGCCATCGGCATTTATTCCCTCTGAAAGCTTTTGTTGTCTTGTCGCATTGAGCCAGTTCCCCACGCTGCCATCTCCACCGTCTCACCATCGATTCATTGACGCCAAACTTACGTGCAGCAGCTCTGTTTCCTTCTTCCACAGCCAGAGCGACCGCCTTTAGCTTGAAAGCTGCATCATATGCTTTTCTTCGTGTGTTTTCCATGATCACGGTGTGTGCATGAAGCGCAAAATGACTGATTGGAAAATTTTTAGCGTGAGTCTCTTTGGTTTAATTCAAACAGTTTCATTGGTCCACTGTAACCTGTTCGGTAATTTCATTGGTCTGATGTGACGAGGCTAAATGTTTTGGCGGCATGAAGCTCGTTACCCCGTAAATATCCATCATTGTATAAGCCGCAGTGTTCGAAGCGGCGGCCTATAGTCCAGAATTTACGGTAATGAGCTGTGTCAGTGAAAGCCGATCCAGTTTCCTCTTATCTCCACATCCTTCACCAGCTGAGAGTTGAACCTTTGCATCATGTCCTGTACTCACACTGGCTTGCATGTGAGCTGTGACTATTATTGACCTCACAATCTAAATACTAACGTGTTTTGTGAACCACAGTATATTCGCCGGTTCGCGTCCCGGTGGGGGCACCGGGATCTTTCTGTGTGGAGTTTGCATGTTCTCCCCGTGCAGCGTGGGTTCTCTCCGGGTTCTCCAGCTTCCTCCCACACGGTCCAAAAACATGCTGAGGTTAATTGGTGATTCTAAATTGTCCGTAGGTGTGAATGTGAGTGTGCTTGTGTCATACAGTCGTCCTCAAATGTATTCATAATAAAAAAATCAAAATTCACAATCGTCACTCAAATAATTAGAAACTGAAAAAAGTAAGAATAAATAAAAACTTGCTAAATTACAATTTAAGAAAATACGACATTGCTTTTTGGGTAAAAATAATAGTTCAAAAAAAAAAAAAACACTGTTCCAGACATTTATATTGATCACTTTCTAAAACCTCTTCACCAGTAGAACTGGTGGACCTGTTGTACTTGATATCTTGGATTTCAGAGGTGCAGCTAATGAAGTGGTCAGCGAGTGAAGGCATCACACAGAGACAGAAAACTTTGGAGTCAACATGTACAAATACATGAAACAATAGCACTAAATCTAATATTACAGCCGGTGAAAATAGAAAAATATGCTATTTTCTGTTATTAATAATTATTTATCAATCTGGCATTTAAAAACATTATACATAGTTAAATTATGTAAATAATAAAGCACTTTAAATGCTTTATATAGCCACGATGAATATTAACACTTTCACATAGACAAATTTTGAGAAATGTAAAAGTATTCTTCTTGGGAAAATGTAGTAAAAATCCCCCCAAAAAGTGTTGCTTTTTGTTTGTTTTTGTTCTTGCTCTACAGCGGTATTCAGGAAAATTTGTAACAGGATTAAATATTGTCTGGCTAAAGATAGAACTATAACAATACTACTACAAACGATCACAATGTGGTTGCAAAACAGTGAATGTTAATCTTTTAAAACAGATTTTTTTGTGGGTAAACATGATTTATTTCTTGGATGTTCAAATTTTTTAACCAAATCTAGTGAAAAATAAATGATTGGTGAGGCCTTGGAAGAACAGTGGAAATAACTAAATTTGGTTTAGAGAGGCAAAAGCATTTGGAGTTTAAGATTTTGCAAGTTTTTTTTTTTTTTAGTTTTTAAAAAAAAAATAAAATCCATTATATGAAGTGGGAGGTTTAGGTGAGCTAGTATGGAATGACCTTTATGCAAGTTGGGTGCTCTGTGGTTTAGCTTACAAAGCCTCTGGACAAGAATCTCCACAGCATCACCAACAATCAAAGACAGTTTCTGACCTTATGACCTTTCATCCCACACTGGAGTTAATGTTGAACGAAGGAGCATCTCAATCAGAAAAAAACAACCCCAAACACTTCTAGACTTCTGTCAGCAAGGCTTTAATTATACATACTCTATATACAAAGACACAAAAGATGGCCACAATCAAATGCCAACATGTTTCCTTACAAAGAAATACAAAGACGTAACCAGGAAGAATAAAAACAACCCTCAGAAGATAACAAGTTGACCTGTTTCAGAGAGAAGGCAGATGCAGCCTTCGTTAGAACAGACTTTTTATTTTAATTAAAAGTTTACCAGAATTATCCCGAAAAATAAAATTCATAAATGACACTTCAAGACACCTTATTATGGATAACGTCACTTAAAATTATTAAGGTGAAATTAAAGAGTTAGTGGAGTTTAAGAAGCCTGAAATACTTCCACAAAATCCTGACTTATAGTTTTACTTCATGTGACTGTGCTCATTATTTTCCTCCTTGTGTAACATTCGGCACACATGGAACCTGCTTCACAACATCACATTTGTTTTGAAAAGTAAAAAGTTATTGTGAGTGGAAGCACAGCAGTAAAAGAAAAATGGCTTTCCCTTATCGTCAGAACTGGACAGTTGAGCCCCAACTGTGATTTTTGGATGTAATGTTACATGATATATATCCCCTGTAAACTGGCAGACTGCTTTGAAATGGCTTTAGACGTAGAAGACACTTACAGATTTAAAGGTTTCTTATCTATGAACGAGATGCCTCAATACAGTCTGTATTATTGAGACTTCCAGGTTTCTAAAAAAATGTCTGTTAGCAACAGATAGTCAGCTTATTTATCAGAGAGAGAATCAACAAGTATGACAGACAAACATGAAGACGATGGAGTGTTAGCTCCTCACAGAGAGGCAAGCTCAGCTTTCAGGGAATCTACAGTTGCATTGCTCGATTATTTCCCGAAGCTAAATGAAAGGTTATTGAAAAACTTAACCAAGATTTGTATCTGGATTTTAATGTCCTATGATACTGAATACATTTTTAAATGATTTTCTAAAAAACAAAAATGTCCACAAAGCATTATCTTCGCCTACAGTTATTTACAGAACATGCATCAGTGGATTCTACACAAGACACTTCAGAAGCGCTACTGACATAAATGAACAAGCCGACACCGCAGACCTGCAGAGAGCAAAGCAGGCGTCTGACTTGCTGACAAACACGGCACCAGAGCGACAGAAAGACGTACATTCAGACAGGGAGAACAGAGCGTCTACATACAGCCCTGCGCCGCTGGTAATGAATGCTTGTACATGAAGAGAACATGGCTACATTTTTTTTTTTTTTTTTTTGCCACGTCACTGAAATCCCCTGAAGAAGCTAAAGACAAGACACTACAGGCAAAAACTGAATTTTTCACGCACTGGTCAATTTGGAGATTTTTGGGATAGTTTGCTTCCATAGCAGGTCTTCTTTCAGAATAGTGCAAAGAAAATGTCAAAAATACCCATTTGGGTATTTAATGATTTTGTCTATTGGACGCAAATTAGCATAATTTTATGAGATAATATCTCATTTGCATACTTACACAAAACATTTCAGGGAACTTGTAAAAAAGAAAAGTTGTCTTAATGAAAGTAATCAAATGGGGAAGTTGTTGTCTGTTGGTTTAAATTTTACGAGCCTGCTTTTCCCAATGACAAACTCTAAGGCAGAAGTCTTAACTTTGGTGGCGCTTACATACAACAAACTTTCCAGTTTTTAGGTCCACCTATGTTTTTCTAGAGGGGATTTGCTGATACATCAGTCACAGCCTGATTTATAGAACAGAGTAGTCCCAAAAACATGTCAAAGTTTATTTTTTTTCTGGCTGTTGACGGTATTTTCTGATTAATTAAGTGCTAAACAAAAATAAAAATACCCAAAATTCCCTCTCAGAAAAACAAAAAGCTACTATCTTCACTGAAATCATCAAACGGGGATGTTCCATGGTGATATCAATTAGTTCCACATTTACTCTATTCACCTGTAGTGTCTTGCTTTATGTTATTGGAAATGTCACAGTCAAAAGTTTTTGTGGGCAAAGAAAAGCCCCGCTCTTCACAAAAATCTGCCACATAATCATAGATATTTGAAAAATAAATTGGACAAGTGGTTTTCAGAATTCATTTAAGTACTGAAAACAACTGGAAGATACCTGCAAACCGTAGTAGTGACTCATCTAGTCTAAACTAGTGCATCTTGCTACCTAAATATCGACTATTTAGTTTAAAAACGTAAAATAAAACCCAGAGTTTCTCCAAAATTTACATCACAGATGATGTCTTTCGGCCACAGCTGTACAAAACATGATAAAAGTGCACGTCATAAACGAGGTGCACTGAAGAAGCACTTGAATATCCTCTCACACTCTTCTCGCTCACATAGATGGTAAATACACTTAACGATAAAAAAAAAGAAAGAAAAAGAAAAGCCAGATATTGATATCTTAACATGCCATCACATCTCCATGGCAACGCCAGTCCCGCCCTCACACATGCTCTCCGCCTCTTCATCCTCTTCTTCATCTGATCGATTCTAGCGCTCCCATTTACCATTTATTCATGTATTGATTTATTTATTCATTGGAAAACATAAATGAATAAATCAATTGCCGCCTATAGGTCATCTGGCACCGCACTTGAAAGAGAAGAGAACAAGGATGAATGACAGTAGAGGAGGAAGGGCGAGACGCCAATATTAAAGCAGGCCAACACTACGTACAAGACCTCAGCTAAAGCAACAACTCTGAAGGCTGGTTTGGTGAAATCAATCAGGAAATTCTATTACTGTAAAGTAGATTATTCAACATGGAGGTCTGTTGTATATGTATAATCCATATTCTGCAGCTTAAACTGTCCTTTCATTTCCCTCTGCCTCACTCTTTCATGTTCTTTCATACAGGAACAAGAGGGCATGGCGCTATGTTACCCAACACGCAGTCAACCCACATCTTATCCACTCACATGTCACTTTTTAATTCAGAGACTCTATTATGTAACTGTAACTCTATACATGCTATTCTGAGGAAGTCGGGAAGCCAATAATTATATTGTCATTCCGTATAGAAATATGTGTTCACTAGAGCCAGTGTCTCACCCATATCTGGTCGCATTTATCAGATCACACACTGTATGGGTCTTGTAAGGTTATTACCCTCCCTCCTCCTCTGTCTAACTCGACCCCAACACAACACCCAGGTAGCGTCTTTTCAGCAGTACAGTAGTTGTGGTATCTGCCAACACATCTAACAATCAGGGCTGAATAATGTCTGACTTGTGAAGACAAATAACAGATTTTGTGTTGTCTGCCATGTGGATGTCCATTTACACTTTGATAAATTGGGTTTGTTTTTTTTAGGTCCCTTACAGCGTTCCAAATTTGGCTTCATAGCGACCCACAACGTTCTTGAACCGGCCGCACTCCTTCCGAAGCTCAGCCACCTCAGACCGCAGCGCCTCGTTCTCGCGCTCCAGGAAAGCCGCTCGGACGGTAATCTGGTTCTCCTTTAATCTGCGGGCGTCGCGCGAGCGTTTGGCAGCCACGTTGTTCTTCTTCCTCCTCTGCCAGTATTTCTCATCCTGTAGTATGAGACAGGAAAGAAGCAGATTGGACTGAGTCGCAGACACACCAGAGCCTACCTTGCTTTCTTAACTCAGTCACTAAAGTAACCCAGTGTAACAGTTTAATGGATTCAATCGATGTACATTAGCCCAATTCTGAACTCAATTAAGTTTATAATACGGCTGACTGCCAAGCTGCTTTGTGTATGGAAACAATACCAGTACTCTCTGGTGGCCTCGAAAGGAAGGAAAACATCAGTTTGATGTAAGTTATCAGACTGCTGAGTCACTGTGAGTTGCCAGAACTCAAATGGCCTTATTTTGACTCTGCAAGTCAGACACTCACATGCTTGTGTCTACTGCCCTGATAGCACTGCTGTGCTGGGAAACTGGCTGATGAAATCACAAGGCAATACAACTGCTACGTTCTATTTCTTTAAGGAAGCATGATTTTACAACATTACATTTCCAAGACTTTTTTCAGTGTGTTCTGAGGTTGGTAACCCAGTTTTTGGTGCACATTACTTAGTGTTACAACCACACTCATTTAATAGTAACAAAAAGTTACAGCACTGAGTAAGTTAATGATCCAATTACACATGAGTAATAACAGAAAATACTTCAAAATCCTGCCAGATTTAATGACTCTCAACATGGTCTTCTAACATTGTAAGAAGACAAACACACTTTCCTTTTTTCCTAATATTACACCTAAACATGTAACATTTGTTAAAAGAACTAAAGGGTTCAAATTCTGATGCATGCTGGTCTAATCACATTAAAATATGAATTCACGCTTGCTTTTCTGTTTCAGTGGTTTCCTATACAACATACAATGAGGCCTACTGCTGAACTAAAAGTAAGCGTTATGGTCTTCCACATTCCTCTCCCAGCATACCTTCTGTTCCTCAGGCACAAACACCTTCTTGGCCTTTTTAATCATAGGCTGCGGCTTGAGCTCCTCCTCGCTGAACTTGTGTTTGCGTGGGTCGAACAGTTCACCTCCAGGCACACTTGACAGGACCAGGTCTGTAGGATCGGGGTCATAGTTGATATCGACTTCGATTTCCTCGGGGGTGATGGGCTCTGGGGTCGCTCTGTCGCTTTCAGTGATCACCTCTGAGCAGATAAGACACGAAAAATGAAATGTTAGATAGCTGCAGATGAAACCATCAGCACCATGGCAAAAAATTAGGTGGTTTCTGTATAACTGGTAAATAAAGAAGTAATGCTGGTTCCCATGTGACTTGGACTAGTATTACCTTTCGTGAATTCCACTGAGTATGGGGGGGTGGCTGGGTGTTCTGACATCCATGTACAGGCTGCTGATAATCTTGTTTTAAACTCTACTATCTCCACTGTGCACATGTTCCTATATCTGCTGTCCCATCAACTACTACCACCGCCTCTCTCAAGAATAAACGACAGTCTGTGATCACATCAGTGTCACAGCTTATCATGTTTGCCTGACATCTGTGTGAGAGCAATATCAAATACAGAAAATTGATCGTAATACAGAAATTGCTAGCAGAGATTTTAATCTCTGACCTGATCTACATGATTAATCTTGCTTGAGATAAAACTAATCAGAAGTAATGGTACGCAAGTAAAAAGGTTGTCCACTGCATTAACAGCGGCACATCTAAATCTTCAGTGTGTTTTTAAATGTAGCTCTGAATGATGAAACTAATATCTAAAACTCTACCCCCCTTCCACATCCACTTACCTGCAGTAACATCACAGGTGATATCAGAGTCGCTCTTGGTGATGATCAACACCTCCCCCTCACACTTGTCCAACTCCTGAATAGGCAGCAGGGCCACCGGAGACACCCTTGCTGCCTTGGTAACCTTGGTCAGAGCAGAGGGAGTAGCCTTTGATTTCTCGGTCTTCACTACATCTCCCTCTGGGCTGCTCTTTAAGGAGTCCTCGTCAGGTGACGTGGGGATGCCGTTCTCCATGAGGAACTCCTCCAGGTCCATGTACTCCAGGTGGAAGGTCTCGCCATCATAGGGAATGGTCTTGTCCCAAATAGCAGGAGTCAGGGCGGCTGAAGGACCCATGTCACTGCCTCCTACACCCAGGTCCACACTATCTCCCAGACACAGCTTCTCCTTGTCGGTGTCTAAAATGGTAAAGGCACACAAAAACATACTAAGAATAGTTTGTTTTCTCAAATACAACATGCCTCTGACATGACGCACAAGCAGAAGGTATTTGTGTGTCAAAGCTCATGGAATCAACAACAAGCAGTTTAACCTCTTCTGAGAAGGAGAAGGGGTTTGTTTCTTCATTGCAAAGTGACCCTGTCCAGAAATGTCCTTCATGTCACAAACCCACCCACTGGAGTGCAACAAAACATCTCAACTATGCAGAAAAGCTGTAATTTGGCGAGGTTTACGGCTCTGTCGATTTTAGCACCACATTCTTTAGTGCTCACAAATTGTTTGATGTTTATTGCAAATGTGGAAAACTTTGATTGGACTCCCAAACACTTAAGTGTTCATAAAACCAACTGTAACATATGAGCAATCTAAACAGCTACAACAATAACTACTAATGACAGTAATAAAAACAATGCACATGATAAAATATGGCTATAATTCAACCTCATGGCTCCACTGAAATGTTTACTGAGGACAATATATGGTTTCACCACAGTGAAAACTAGAGTGTGGATTAATGTACTTTCTCGATTAATCTATTAGTTGTTTGGTCTATAAAATGTCAGAATATTTTGGATCAGTTTTTGCCCAGAACGACGTCCTTAAACGCCTTGTTTTGGCCGCAACCCGAAGATATTCAGTTTACTTTCATAGAGGAGTAAAGAAACCAGAAAATATTCAAATGAAAGGAGCTGGAATCACAGAGTTTGGGCTTCTTTCTTAACTAACTACTCACGCAGACGAGCTGATTATCAAAATTGTTTGCGATTATTGTATTAGTTGTCAGTTAATCGATTAATAGTTACAGCTCTAGTGAAAAAATGGCATTAAAAAAACAACAAATAGTCCAATTAATGATATTTCGAGTTTAACAACATTTGCCACTGACATCTTTTCGCACACTTTGTACACTTTTCGTTAAAAAAAAGTTACTTCCACCGAAGTATGAGCTCACTGTAATTGAGGAAAATGTTGTTTTGGTCAAGACAAACTAAATTTGAAGCAAAAGCTTCTGGATTACTCTGGAAAAGTCCGGATGGTGAGTTTGGGGACACGGAGAGGAGAGGAGAGGCCGGTGTACATTGTGTCCAACACGGTTAGCAGCAGGTTTACACTAGTGGGTGTCCTTGCAGATATACTAACACAGTCAGCACCCACCGGATCCGCCCTGCCACAATGTTGTGATTAAATCTATTTTATTGCGTGTTTTTGCCCCTTTTTTTTTGTTTTTGTTTTTTTTTTTTCATCAGCCGATCTCGTTTTTAACCTCTCGCGGCTTCCTCTCCGTTAGTTTCCTGCTCTTACCGTCGTCGCCATCCAGTATGTTCGGCGGAGGCATTTCCATTATTTTCTTCAAAACCACCGGGAATGTGCTGGGAGCCCCGGAGGCCGTTTCCAGCGTGATGAGAACAGGCTCTCCCGACATTTTTTTCAACCTCTTGTTGTTGTCACCGCGCAGTAACTACAAAAGAAGCTTGTTAGCTCGTTAGCTCTCCACCAGGGTTCTCCGCCGTAAATCCGCAAATAAAGCACTAGAGGTTAACTTCTACCGTCAGAGCATCCGAAACAGCTCTCCTCGTCGGTCCACTTCGTCGGTAAATTCGGTAGTCAGGAGGTTTTGGTTCCGAGAGCAAACCGCACCTCCCATTCAAACATGTCCGCCCTGCTTCGCGCTAATTGGCGAACTGGACCTCAGCTCATTAATATTAATGAGGAACTGACAGGGGGCGGGGATTAGTGCCGACAGCTGGGCTCTCATTGGTTGACCGAGTTATATACGTTCCAGTGAATACATTAGAAAGAAACGTGCCACGAGTTTCAGCATTGACCTAATACTGTTCTGACCTAAAATCAGAAACCTACAATGCGTTTATTTGCTTAATTCACTGTACTGTAAGTGATTATGAAATGGCATGAACATTCAAACATCGACTGACAGATTTTAGTGCAACTTTCACCAAGATATGATTCGTATGGACTCACTTAATATGCCAATACATATGTTTGTTTTTTTTTACATTGTCGTCAGAAATGACTCTTTAAAAAAACTAGCAACTTCATTTTACTTTCAACCTCTGAAAAAAAAGCACCTCAAAAAGTACCGGCAGCACATATGTGTCATATGTGTTGATGCGGCTGCAACGCTCACATGCGAACCCACGTGCAGCTGCAGCCTTACATATACAGTTTCCGCCCACCGAAGCAGCGCTGCGACTGTCATCCACTTGCAGGGATATGCAGCAAGGGCGGCGCTGCAGAGCCCAAGTGTAATTGGTCATACAGAAGTAGCACCTTGAGGTTTAAGTTACAGTCATTTTTGGAGCAGACATCCCAAGGGCAAAGATCTGCAAGATCCCCAGGGAGGCCAGGGTCACCATAACAGCAAAGCACTGGCACATCAGGCATTAATGAACTGCTTGTTTGGTTGTTATGTACCAGCAAAATAGGAAGGGCCAGTTCTGCTTAATCCTTCCCCCCCAAAATGACTGATTCTTGGGATGCTGTATCCCCCATCGAAGAATAATTAAATACCAAGCAAATTCCACTCAGAATCTGTTTTTAGATGAGCACGGCATATTCTCCACATCAGCATTCCCTCCAGTGTGTGAGCATCCCTCACACTACTAACATGGCTTATATTCAGTGTGTTCCTACAGCAGCACTGGCATGACAAATGGCTAAAGGCAGCTGTTTCTGCAGTCAGAGGTGATACAGGAATTTATGGCGGTAGAGGGAGGGGTTGTTTTCCTCCCATGTTGCTTGCATGTGTCACAGAGAATCTGTTTTAGGCACAATATTATGAGAAGAAATGCAACCTTCAAGGTCAGCTGTAACGGTAAGTGCACATGTGACTGGTGAAAGCTGCTGGGTTTCCACTGATGTCGTCTTCTGTCTACCATGTGACCATGCTGGCTTGTTCAAAATCTTTGGCATCCAAAAAGAATGTTTTCCTCTAGCTTACATATGAATGTTATCGATAACCACAATGACGAACTTCCTTTTCAAAGCCTTTCCACACCTTTTCGATTATGTGAATGCTCATAGGAATCCATGTGTCCAGTGCACATCTCTGTGTGATCGATAATAAGCTGTGCTGTGCATCACAAAGGCGAGATGCAACAACACTGCTCGTCTGCAGATGCTGTAAAATAGGTGGATAAGACTCGTAGACAACTACTTCAAGCTGACCTTCATGATATGTGTTGTTGCTGACAGATCTTTTCCCCTACCAATTTTTACACAAACACCTCCACTTGACAATGGAAGACAAACAAAGCAACAGGACACTTGCAATGCAAAATGTTGTTTTCCACACATACTACGATTGTGTTAACAACACAACCTGAAAACATAGAGGCCATGACTTCAAAGCTAACAGAGCAAATGAATTGCAAATGCACGTCACAGGGTCATGGACACACACACCAAGATAAGTCATAAATGTGCTTCTTCCCCTGTCACGTGTATGTGTGGTGTCACACATGGTCCCTGTTATTGGTCAGTCCACGCTGTAGATCTGGACCTACTGTTTGCAAGTCTCTGCAGATCTTGCACCTTATGATCATATCCAATAGATTGTATAATTGATAAATCAAATCAAGGAACAGTTTATCCAATTATTAAATTTCGCTGCATGTTTGTGAGACCACCAAAAACATTCTGAGTCATGATATCCAGAACATTCATTCATGTTGTACTGCTCTCAAACTACTACTACAATCAAACAGTTTGTACAGCGCAAGTGTCAAACTAATATTACATCACTAGCTTTACAATCTGTGAAATATTGGCAAGTGGAAAACCATGACAGAGAATTTTACCAGTATGATAGAGAGAAAATTGTGATTTAAAAGCGTCAGGTATCTGATCTGTGATTATCTTTAGAAGCTCCTTTTATATAACAGGACAGACTGAGAGGTTACTGGTTGAGTCCTCTTAATAAAATGATGTTACATGACTGCAATCTGATTTATGAGAATACAGCCCAGATTCACACGGAGGGGAAGCAGAGTGGTCAAATGATTTAATTACTAACTCATAGACCTTCAAAGGCACACACACACACGCGCACGCACACACACACACACACACACACACACACACACACACCACTCGACTCTGAGAGATAAAAGCAGGTGACAAACACAGATGCACACAGACTGGCTTTTGTCACCATATACTTATCAGACGGCGCCACATTTACTCAGTATTAAAATCATCAAACAGAATAGCAATAATGTGACCGTGATGTTTCCCTAAGTCATGCTGTTCCATCTTATCTGATGAACATTCCAGGGTGAGGACATTTGCAGCCCTTGGGGCAACAAAAGCAGAACAGAGATGACCTGCTGGGGGCAGATGTTGGTTTGAGAGAGCGCATCTATCTGGCAACTGTGCAAGCAAACCACACTGAGCAGGAATGAGGACGGATTTCTTCAGTAAACTGACATTTCTTTCACACTTGGCATTTTATTGTGATAATGATGGGTCTGACTCCTGTAGCATTTATTTTACATTTATTATTCAATAGCCAAAGATTCAGAAACTGTGTTAGTTAAGGCAAAGAATGGCAGCATTATCATTAGGCTACACTATGATGATCATCAAATTAACACAAGAAAGATTTAAAAACTGTATTTTCTTGCTCTACCCTGATGTCACCACTTCCATGAACCCAATGAGGACTAAGGATAGTTTTAAAAGGAATAGTGAACACACTGTAACTGAAGACCCTGTCACTGCATTATATGTGCTATAAAATCTGTTATAGGATCGAGTTATTTATGCAATTATGTCGGCTAAATCCTGCCAACCTATAAATCCTGACTCAAGCCTGCAGCTCAGCAGCCAGTACAAATTCCCATGGAGCTCAGCTGACAGATTACACAACAGACACGCAGTTATTTGCAAAAACGCCAGAACTTGTTGAAAGCTGGTTTATCCTGATTCCGAGACATTTTTGCACAAAAACTAACTCCTAGTGTGCAGCATGTAACCTAAATCCAAATTTAAACCAAATTTTGCGGTCACTTACCATTCTCATCAAAGTTTGGGAGAGTAAATGGATGTTCAAGGAGAGCCTTGAAAATCTCCGGAATTTCTGTACTCATGTTTTCTTTTGTTTTCTCTCTTCAAAAATGCAATGAAGTCAACAAATGTTTAAGGAGCGAGTGTGCAGCTCACAAGAAGTAATTTTAGAAAAAAATAAAAACCGAGGAGACCGCAAAACGTCCTGGAGGGCGGGCGGTGCTCCTGACAGCTCCCATCAACTGCTCAGTCGAGTTGCTCACTATGAAGTCCAGACAACAAGTTACTTAACGCAGCCCGTCCCCCTCTGGCTCCCTGCAGCCAATCAGCAGCGCGCTTACGCAGAGAAACTGACGGAAAGAGCGCCGATTGGTCCAAGCTTGTGTTCATCACGTCGCTGGCAGCCAATGATGAGCGGCGCCAGAGTTACCTAAGGTGTAATGTACAAACCCTAAAAGTAGCGGGCGGTTACATGTAAAGCAGATAAAAACGGAATTAACTAGGACACAACTAAATCTGTCTCGACGACACTAACTGTAGCGACCACTTGGTGAGTTTTCAACAGGTGCTCAAGTATTACCAATTAACTACAAACATTTTAATTAAGCACAATGCAAGAGTAAAGCCAAGGGAAGAACAATACACATTCTACCAGATACTAAGGCTTGCTCTAATGGTCATGTCTTAAAATAAAACAAGTGACCCGTGACAAATGTATATTTTCGGTATAGGCTACATAATGCACGTGTATGCAGTTAACACACGTGTTGTTATGGCAGACATGACCTGTTAGAACAGGACAGGGAAACTAATAATGCTACAAAATCACCACCAGCTGGAGGGCTGGGCAACTAACACACACACGCGTGTAATATACTAATTATTTCTGATTATTGAAGTTTATTTCGTCTATCTTCGTTGACAGCAGGCTGTTTTATACAAAAGGCCCAGCAGCCCTCCGGTCACAGCACCTCTGGCCCCTGACACAGGCACTTTGACAGGTCATTGAATATATTCACACGTGCAAAACTATTCCTAAGATCTTTGTAGACACGTGTGAAAAAGCTTGTAAACTTGACTGACTGTGACAGGCAGTCAGGTCTAAGTTCAGTTGTTCAGATCTTGAGAAATCACGTCTGTCAATATGTCTTAGAGAATGTCAGTGGTGTGCTTCAACAAATGGGGAAAAAACGAAGAAGTCATAATTGTTTTTTCCTAAAACAGTTTATTAAATGCTTTCAAGAGATTTGGTCCACGTGTGTGATCATGAACGTCCAACCAGGGAGGAGAAAAGAGAAAACAAAGTCGAGAGGAAAAAACAAAACATGAAACAACAAAATGTAAAAATACAGTACAAAAAGAGGCCTTGTTTTTTCCACTTCTTACAACCCTGGTTTCTTCATTTAAGTTGTTGAAAACAAGTGAAATAACCCATAAACTTTTTGAACTTATTGAAAACCGATTCATTACGACCTTTCTTGGCTGTGTAGGTGTCTTGGTGCTGCGAATCAAATGACACAAACTGGAGGGGAAAGACAAGTAACGGGGGTTGGTATGACGCCTTTTCACAGCAGAGGACCATAAAATTTGACTAAACTGCAGCCGGCTGTAGTAACCACGACTGATTCACAAACTCAGTTTGGATTCAACTAAAAGCTACTTTTGTCAAAACAGAATATAACTTCAAATCAAGTGATATCAACCAAAATGATGCCCAAACAGTACATGTTTTTCAGGAACTTCATTAACACATTAAAGAATTATTACATTTTGCTAGGGCTGATTTATTTAGAAACGAGACACGACGTCTAGAGCAGAATTTTTTTTTTAATAGATGTGAGCACTGATCTTCTGAATTTGGAAAAAAATAAAAGGTAATAATAATAATAATAATTAGTGTATTGTAAGGAAGGCAAGAAAAGCAAAAGAGAGAGCCTGCACATGCTGGAGGTATCTTGTTCAGTAGTTAGGTCTGCTGAGCTTAGAACACATGAAAGGTCAAAGTCTTCACCGTTGAACTGGTATGAGTAACACGATGAATGCAGTTGAGTTACGCCGTTTTCACTGAGCACTCTTCCACTGGTGTTGAAAAGGATGTCAAAACACTCTCTAAGTCAGTAAAGATGTCGGCATGAATAATAAATCCTTCTAAAAACGATCTGCTTACAAGCCCTCTGAAGTGAAAACAACATGTTTTCTTAGCTGCAATATGCTGAACCAAAGAGTCTAGTTAGCTCGGATTGGTGCACAGCATTGATCATGCTGTTGCAGGACATAACACCGAGACAATGTAATGCCAAATATCTTCTGCACAAGTATATTTGTTATCAGAAGAATATTATAAGAATATTAGGAGTCAATCAGCGATTTGGCACCAGGTTCAAATCCTCTGCCGAGCAAACTTGAGGTTTCACGGTATTCCTCCACTTTTCAGAGTAAAATCGGCTGTAAAAGTACACAACGTCATTACTTCCTATTTTTTTACAGACAGCAAATCTGGGGAACAACCACAGCCACACGCCTCCCTTGAAAGTTTGTGTCATGATTCGTCTGCCTTTAACAACACACAACATGCAGCGCAGGCGTCCAGTTTTTTTCTCTGTGTGTGTCAGTGACATCATTAATTCTGGCCTTACTCCGACACTGGAAGAGGAGCTTCACCTCAAATGCTCGTAGCTTTTTCAGCTTTAACAGCTTACAGCAACATGTATTCAAATGCAAGAATTTAAACATTTTTTTTCCACTTAAAAAAGTGTTCACCTTTTCATGTGGCTACATAAAGTTTTAAAATAAAATTCTAATTTTTGATTATCAGCCACAGTTCCTTTCCACCAGTTTTTGGTTAGAGACCTATATTCATTTTCCATCTCAGCTGCTTTGTATATATCCTCAATTGATAACTGAATATCAGAGCATTTGAGCAGGTGTCGCCCTTCGAACTTTTCCAAATTAACTCCTTGAAAAACAAGATGAGAACACATTTCTGACCACAGCACACTTTTCCAGCCACAGAAAAAAAGACAGCCCATCATCTCTTATCTAAAATACCTTATAAGGGTGTCTAAGTATTATAATAGGTATCAGATATCATATACTGTATATAGTAAGCAGGATTATACAATAGGGGTATGTATCATCTTATAGGTGTAGTATATCGAATAAGGCGCTATACGGGAGTATATAGGCCTCTATGTATGCTTTTGTTTCCAGATCTGTCCTTGCCTGGTGAATCAATTCAAATAAAAACAGACAGCACAGGCAGTGAGCAGCGAGCTCTGATGTTAGGATCAAACGGAGACACTGCAAAGGAAACGGTTTACAGTATATATACTTCAATCATCTACTATCTTTTTTTTTTTTTTCACCTTTGGCCTACATACAGCTTAGACGACATTAATATTTAACAGTCTTGTACTACTGACATCCTACAGCAGCTCATAATACAACAATCTGTAGGACGTAAAAACTCAAGAACCTTACAGTAGCGATCAGAAGCTGAACGTTTTCTGCTCACTGCCTCCCAGACAGAGCTGTGCACTGCGGCATACACAGACGCATATTTACTGTTAATTATTATATTCATACATGGATACATATATAAAGAGAGAGTTATACATTGCAATTAACATACATATATCAATAGCATATAGAAGAGAAATAGAAATAGTCAATAGATAGCAATCATTATAGTCATCATATTCATCATAATACTAGGAGTAGTAGTAATACGATCCCTCGAAGAAGCTAATACCTGGGCTGTTCCAGACAAGGGCTGGTTACCAGTAATGGCCAAACTGCTGCCGAGTGACCAGCAAAACCTGACCTGTGATCTGACAATCATTCAGTTTTTCAGGTGCTGGATCATTAAGACAATGCAGCCTTTGGTATAACAACCACTGCTCTTTTTTTTCCTACTTGTCCACTGACTGAAATGAAGGGACTGCAGACAAAATGGAACATTACAAAATACACGCAGAGTATCCTGTGGTTTAATGTTCTGTTGTTTTTTTTAACGTTTTACGACTAATGATCATGTTTTCCAGCACTGGTTGAGTGTAACATCACGGTTCTGTACAGTAAAGCTGATTTTATGCACAGAGCCTCCCGCAAGTCGCTCTGGGCAGGTGAATTATTCAATTACTTAAAATGTAAAGTACAGCTTCTCTGAATTTTCATAGACACATTGTAAAACAGGAACAATACCATTATCTGTACATCTGATTTGGCTGCTGCTGTTGTGACAAAAGAAATGAAAAACCTCAAGCTGGGTGACTTGCGTCACATTTAACCCTCTGATCTTAGTGTGAAGATTTAATCCATCTCTGCACATTCAGTCTGAAACTTCTATCAACCTCTGCTGAAATCCCCTCAGACAACCCTGTCTGGAACAACCCACACAGAAGGAAAATGTTCAAAATAAAAAGAATCTTTAAAAAAAAAAAAAAAATTCACTATAGTCATCTAGTTCAGCGATACATGTCATATAGCAATACCTCAATAACAAGAAGTTCTTCTATGTAATCAATACAGGTTTTCAGGTTATATATTTATTAAGCTTAACCGCTAAGTTATCAATTATTATTAGTAGTATACCATTATTCGTAAATATGTATAATATGTGTGTATCTGAATATAGACATACCTTCATCGTGTCTCTGTCCACATTAAAGGCTAGAATAAGATGGCAACAGATATCCTGCCTGTATGCATGTGTGTGCGTGTGTGTTTGCATGTGTTATGTCACTTGTTGATGTGTTGTTTATAGGCACAATATGTGGTGCGAATCATGTCCCTGTGTCAAGCTAGCAGGTTTCCCATAAAGGGTCCTTAGGGCTGCCGTTCGCTATCAGGAACAAAACATCTGGGTGCATATGAGGAACACAGGTTTCCATCTGAAGGCTGTGGGAGCTTGATTGGTTTGAAACAATGACCCCAGTTCAACTGAAGATGTGGCAACTTGCCCTTACATTCAAATTATCTTATATTTCCACAATCAACTAGAAAAATATATTCTTAATCATCTCTACCAATCTTTCTGCTATGCATTTTCTAACAACTTTCCTGTGTTTAAATTATTGTTCAACGTGACATCTATATGTCTTAAATTATTACAAAGCTCTTAACTTTTATCCACAACCTAAGTATTCTGCACGGTCAGTATTTTCACTGCGCTTCAGTCCAAGTGAGGTCATTATTTCGTTTCTGTACGGGGATCTGCAATCGGACCTGATCTATTGCTGAGAGCAGCAATTGCCAGGACTGTGTAAGTGTGCTGCAGCTCTCCAACACCAACAGCCAGACACCAAGACAGTTTATAGTATTTTATGGGGCACATCGTCTTGATTGCTCCGAGCCACTAGCCATATTGAATTTTGCCACAGGTTGCCAAAGCATAACTTTTGGGCTCTCATGTTCAAGCACGTGTTGATTCACCACGGCAGCAATTTTAAGGTAAATACGTGTGTGTGTCTGTGCTCGTCCTATGCAGGAATGGCTGGTGTGATTGCATAACCAGTTACCAGGGGGCCTTTGTTCTGTCAGGGAGGGAGTGGGGGACCATCATGTTACACAAGTTTTTTGGGCATGTAAGTATACTTACATATATTCCACCACAGCAACATTTTCCTTTCTACCAATTTCCTCATTTTGAAGGCCCATGCAGGCGTTACATTCATGTGTTCTACCAATATGGCAGACAATATAACAAGGAAGTGTAACTCCCCTTGGAAAAAGAAAAAAAAAAAAAAGCTCAAAATCAATCTCCATAAAGTTATTCTGACCCTCTTACTGTATTCCCATGAAGGAAGGAGAGTAGGATTTGGTTGTTACAGAGCTTGGCAAGGTGTGTCCACCAAGAACCTGTTTTTCCACGGCTTCATAGCTTCTTCAATTTCCACAACCATAATTAGCACTGACAGCTTGGCGTTTTTTGGCACTCCAAAGTTAAAATTCCAACTCTTAGTAGTGTCAGGGTGCCGAGCTTTATTTGGGTTTTCAACTATCTCCAAGCAAAATTTAAGAGCTGCGACCAGCGCGCCCATCCAAGTATTGTTTCAGTGCTAGGATTTTAAGAAGAAATAGAAAATAGGTACCTGGTGGACACAGATGCTCAGTCAGAACACTAGGGAACAGGGTCAGAGCAAAACTAGTTGTCTATGGAAATTCTGTGGTACAATCTGCTGGAGGGGAGCCTAAGGGTGCCGTATGTAACTGCAGCATGGCATAAAACGAAACGCTAAAGCCGAAGTCCTGTATGTTACTTTCAAAGCTTTCTTTTTGTGTTAATTTGTGCCTGTGATGTGTGTGTTGTGTGTAAATCTTTGCGTGTATACATATATGAGGGTGGGGCCAACCATTTTTCTGTGTCCATTTGCTTTCTTGTAGATGCTAGAGGAGGTCAGACTGGCAAGATGACAGACTATTCGGTTGTAGCTGGTGTGGCAGGCCTAGCTCTCTGTCTGCAGCTCAGCGGCGATCAGCAGCCTCTAGTCGACAGCAGCGTTTAGAGGTCGTCTCCGTCTGACAACCGCCGGCCTCCCTGAAATGATACACATTAGCACAGCTCATCTCTCACACACACCAACAATCATGCCAACCTCAGTAAACAGAGATGCAGTTACTATAAACAAAGTGCAAAGGTCTTCAAACCTTTTATATAAAAGGTTCACTGAGTTAATTTCTTTGTTCTTTTTCTGATAAGCTATCAGATGGTCAAACAATTACCTGAGTTGCCTTAGCAGCCATGATCTGCTTTATTGTTTAAAAAAAAATCTAATAATTCTTCATCAGATTTTCAGAAGCTTTCAGCAGAGAAAAACTGACATTCAGGCAACTGCCAGAGGGTCTGACCTCTGATGTTCGTGTAGTTTACTACTCACCATGCCTTCTGTGTAATCTGCTGTTATGGTGACCTGCTTGTCCTCTGGGGGTGGGGTCACAGCGGAGTTATCTGTGCGTCTGCTCTGATTGGTGAGCTGCAGCCACAGTTCATACATCTGTTGCATGTCTCTCACTGAGAAGACAGAAAAGAAGACAACCTCATTAACTTCAACGACAGTTATGTAAAACAACAGTTTAATTGGAGTAAAACCGATGTAATGATAGGCCTTTATTGTGACTGCATACAAAGCACATCTTCACAAATGTCTCCCTTTTTTGAAACTGATATATCGTATGAAAACATTTCCACACCCCATACACATTTAAACAGTGCCTAAAGATAAAAATGATAAACAAGTGACACATAAAGTTGACATTTTATAGTCATTTTCATAATTAAGTAGAAGAAAAAGCCACATGAAAAACACAAGTATATTTATCACACGTTAAAAAATGCAGAAAATTTGAATCATGAGTTCCAGATTAGGTGCAAATGATCAGAAGGAGTGACATGTGGAACCTTAAGTATTTAAGCTCTGTCCAGAGTCTGCTGTTCTCTTTGTTATGAAGTGCGTGGCGCCATCATGCCAAGATGTAAAGCTCTCTCTAAAGCTTTCAGATAAAAAGAAATGGATGCTTAAGAATCTTGCAAATGATTTACTTTGCATATTAGAGACAACAAACTCAAATGTGTTCCTTCAGTCTGAACAGTAATATAATGAGTAAATCTAATTGCATGTAATTCAAATTATGCACCACCAATCTTGTACATTTAAAGCTCTAAATGACAGATCTGATGTGGCACTAAATAAAACCAGGAGCTTACAGCTGTTGTTCTTCATGTATGTCCAGACGTCCCTCTCCTCAAGACTGTGTGCGAAGGAGCAGTTCCCAATATAGTGGCACTTTTTCTGCTTCATCACGTGCACACACATCTGGGCGAGACAAAGGAAAAAGTAAAGGGTTACAGAGTTAAATTTCATTCAGTTCTGTTACACTTTTTTTTTTTAACTATATAGTGCCAATTCAGCTTATAAGTTTCTCAGGACACTTCACTGGCCGTGACATTGTGAGCTCAAGACCTTACAATATTAAATACACAAAGATTCTCTTTGAGCAGCACTTGGCAACACTGGGGGGAAGCATACCATTTAACAGGAAGAAACCTCTGCAAAACTAGACTCAAAGAAGGCAGCAATCTACCTAAACTGGTTGGGTTTGTTGTTGAGCAGAGAGAGAAAAAAACTAATTACACATTACACTATGTTGAAGAACTACTGCCACAGCCACAAAGAGTTGCTTATAACACCCCCAAATTAATGTTACAAAGCACTAGAATGTGAAACTCCTACAATTAAGAGCTGCCTTACAGCCCCACCTTTCCCCTGGGGCCAAGGCAGTCAGCTGCACTCTGCATGTGAGCGAGGAGGAGAGGCAGAAATAGAGTAGCGTGAAACTGAAAACACTGCCACCTCAACGCTGTGCCACATGATGTGTCTCCAGTTCTGTCCCAAGCACCGATGAAAGTGTGCTGCAGAGCATTCGCAGTAAAAAAGATTTGCAATGTACAGATATTTGCTTATACTCGTATGTGTACAGTACCAATTTGATTTCTCACCTGAAGAGCCAACCTCCAGAGCTAATCCTCACCATCGCTATCTTTTTAGGTAATGATGCACGATGACAGCATCATCATCAGTATCAAAGGCTTGAAAATGAAATATCAGCCTCAATAAACACTGACAGGCAAGTAACACCTGCCAGGCTTTATAGTTTTGTTTGAAAATGCTGCATAGAAATAAATATTGCATGTTTAATATTTAAGCTTTTACTTCTGCACCTGCGAGTGGGCCATCTCAATAAGAGTAGGCAGAATAATAATATGCTAATTCCACTACAGGAGAGACCTGATGTCCTCTGCAATTGGGTTTAAAGCCTTGACAA
Source organism: Stegastes partitus (assembly GCF_000690725.1). Lineage (NCBI taxonomy): Eukaryota > Metazoa > Chordata > Actinopteri > Pomacentridae > Stegastes > Stegastes partitus. The sequence continues at coordinate 96,243 of NW_007579341.1, read as the reverse complement.
TGGCAATGAGTCAAAATTAGTTAAAAAATAGGAGTACACTGGGTGTTGGCAAAAACACAATATTATGCATCTCTGTTTCACTATTTGTAATGACAGAATTGTGGGTTATAGAGCTTGGGATATTTCCTAACCTCACAAACTAGGCTCTCCTCATCCTTTGTCCTACCTACACAAGAATCAGCGTCAGCAAGGGGTGAGGAGAGGGAGCTGCCATAGCACCCTGTGCAATGAAACAAGTTCAACATACCCAGGATATCTTTCATTATCTGGCTACACTAAACCTAACAACTGCAGTCAGGTTAAGGGGTCAAACGAAGTTGGTTATGAACTTGGTAAGTCAACCGAGTTTTCTGAACCTGGACATGAGTGTGTTCAGATGACAGAGGCGGAGCTGGCACCAGATGACTAATCACAAACATGAACAAGTCCACTGGCATCAGAGTGACGTGTTTTACAAATGAAAAGCAAACTATAAGAGAAAAGGCAAGATTCAAACACATAATGTAGACTAACATTAACAAAGCTGCAGCAGCTTTATGGGAAAGAGGGAAAGCTGGTAATAAAAAAACTGCAGACTGTTGAACGTGAACGTTAACAGACTTATCAGTATCACTATCAAATCATTAAGAAACACCATTCAAATCAATGAGCAGACGTACTACAAGTCTCATGTGGTCAAAAATCAGGCTATAAGGCTTTAGTGTTTTAATCTGTTTCTGTTTGAGAATGATTTTGTTCTATTAAAGGCCTAAAGAATAATGATATGATTTTAAAAAGGCTTGCAATTTGGAAAAACTTTCTTTCCCTCTATTTTGATACGGTGTTGGGCGGTGGTATAAAGAAAAACAGAGTAATAAGAATGTAGGAACTCACATCATATTGCTGTGGATAGGTGCGGGAGAAAGGAAGAGGCCGAACGACAACCCACTTCTTCTTTTCAAATGATTTTACCAGTAAGACTCGGCGCTCCTTTGTCCAGCTGAAGAGACAAGAGAGCAAAATTTGATTCAGTCAAACAAAAGAAACAAATCACAGCCTGGAAGTGACAACAGCCAGGAGTTTCACTTTGTCCACAGTTTTGTGCACACCTTTGCTACTTTCACTGTAGCTACCAGTCTTACAATAAAAACGAATGATGGCATGGTTTAAACACATTATTCACAGTCAGTGTGGACAGTGAGTGTTAAAGATAAGATTTGTACAGTCACATTACTTGGTTTATGACAACACATATTGTGTGAGTGTGTGTGGGAGTCAGGCCTCACCTGTGGCGCGCCTTCGCTGTGCAGTACTTGAGGTTCTTATCAGGTTCGTTGACCTGACCTTCTCTCCAGCACTGACCACACACAAACTTCATTTTCAGGTTCAAGGGCCGCCCCCTACCTGCCCCTGCTCCTAACCCTCCCACCCCAACTCCTCCCACTGGACTCACACCACCCCCACCCATGCCGTCTCCACCTACGCCACCTCCCCCGATCCCCCCTAGCCCTCCAGTTGGTATGCTGCTGTTAGGATGGGGTAAATGGATAGGCTGAAAGAGACAGAGAAGCAAGAAATTCATTGATTAAATGACAATAAAGCTGAAAAGTAAATTAAATCTTCTTATGAATAGTTTGTACATTTAAAAAAAAAACTGTACAATATCAGTTTCTTCAACATATACAAAAATCTATGCAGTATCAGTATTCCTACTCGTGGATGAATCTTTGCAATAACATAGTTGTTTTATATAGATATGTGCAATACCAGTATTTTCCACATCCACAGAAATCTGTGCAATACCACAACTTCCACGTATGGAAGAATCTGTTCAACATCAACAGTGCTTATGTATATATATTTTTTGCTTGTTTTTATTCTTTACTTATATTCCCTACATATTTGCACTATCCCCTCTGCTGCTGCAACACTGAAAATTTCCCTACTTTGTGATTAATCCCTGTTTGTACCTGCTTGTGTTGGCTGCAGCATGAGTGAATAGCCCAAGACAAATTCCCACGCTTGGGACAATAAAGTTAATCTTGATCTTGATCTTAATAAAGGCTTATCTTTTTAAAAACACATGGATGCACACAATGTTGAGTATTTGTTATAAATAACTGAATTTTTGAAAAAGGTGTAGAGAGACACAAGGCGTGAATGGTAAAAGTAAGAGAGACACGTGAGATTAATATTATAGTATACATTAAGGCCAATATATTGCTGCTTAAATTAAATTAGAAAAACAAAATGTTTGATCGAGTAAACAAGCGACACATGAATAAAGAAGAACAATGGCAAACTGTAGATCTGTGAATCCTCCTAAAACCACCCCCCAAAAATAGTCCTGTATTTAAACATGTAACAAGTCATGTTATGTGAATTATACTGAGAACACAGGGCTGCTGCAGTTAGTTTAGCATTTAACCCATAACATTTAATCCTCAGTCGCTTCGTCATGCAATGTAGTAAATACTATGCCGTGTGTGTGAGTGGGAGATCGTGTCTTTGTGACTGCCCCAACAGGTCCTATTGGTCTGGTGGAGCAGAGTTTTGATGTGATAGCATGACCCCCTATGCTCATTTTACTTCACAGGTGAAGCTCCTTGATACCAGGTAAAGATAACCGACTGTCTCTGCGCCCTTTCTGGCCTCACCTTCTGCTGCTTCTGTGCATTCTGCTCCAGCCTTTGCCAGTGTCTCTTAGACTCCTGCACCATTTCCTCATGGGTGATACCTGAAGGAAATATCAAGCACAAGTCAGTGGAAAAATCTTTTAATGAGTCATATTACTTACTTGACTTGACACTGGGTTAATAGCTGGTAGTGGGTGGTGACTTTTTTTTAATCTTGTTTACAACAGTATCCTTTCCATATCATAATATATGTACAGCATACATTATGCAAAACTATTTCTGTGTTGCCATTGTGGCAACACCAATAGTTAATCATACAGAGCAGCACTGTTTACTGGGTTTTGTTTTATTACAGCTGGGAGAACATTTTTTTAATCCATATTGAAAAATGTAACAATACTTTTAGAGGGCAAAAGGGGAATGGAGCACAATGATTACTTTACAGGATTTAACTGTGAAACTAGAATAAGTACAAATATTTGTACTAAATTGAAAAGCAGAGGAATTGGAAGTACTCAGATGTAGCAATACAGTACAAGTAGAAGTCATGTATTTAGAATTTTACTTAAGTAAAAGCACTGCCTAAAAAGCATACCATAAAGTACCAAAAGTAAAAGTGTTCTTGTAGATTGGTGTATTTCAGAATGATGTATATTACTGTATTAAAACCATTGATGCAAAAATGTGTTCATCAGTTTAATGTTGAAGCTGGTAAAGTTGATTTATTCCATTTATATAGTGTACCTGCTGTGAATTTTCCAATGGGGATCAATAAAATGTTATTCTTATCTATGATACTACATCATAATTTATTTGGTATAATGTGTACTATTAAACGAAATCTGTAAAGTAACTTTATCACATAAATGTTTTGAAGTATAAAGTACAATAGTTTATGTAGTTGCGTAGAAGTAGAAAGGAAAGTACAAGCAACTCAAAATTGTACTTGAGTAATTGTACTTAGTTACTTCCACTACCTCTGAAAATATGCAGACGTTTGTGTTCTACTCACCAGTGTCCTGCTGTAGAACCCAGCATTTGAGCTCTATGACAGAGTGAGCAAAGGAGCAGCTGTCCTCACGCTGGCAGCCGTAGCGAACCTCATGGCGACAAACATCAAACTGGCAGAGGGGGTGCAGGGGTCGGACCTTACTGTAGCGTACGTTGGCTGACCTCACCACGTGCACCAGGCACCTGCAGGTAAAAGTTAGGGTAAAATGTGTGATGATGCATTTTTCTTGTTTGTGTACAGGGGCAATCGGACAGGCTTCTATGACCTACTGACAAAATATAATTATATTTTTAAATGTACATTTTTCACCTGGTTATATCACCCCAAATAATGAACTCAATTAAGTTTGAAAACTGAATATATTTAAGCAAAAGGAACACACAGAGCTTTCACTACACTCACTTGTTATCGTCGAAGGGGTGTCGAGCTGTGAGGTTTGAGCAGACCGCTAAGTTTTCTTTGCTGCGTTTGCTGATGATGCGAGGCTTACTGTCAAAACATTCCTGTAGAAAACGGAAGATAAGTCATGGTCTTGTTCCAATTTCTCAAAAGAGTCAGAAGAGCACAAAGAAACAGAATAAGAGAGATTAAAGTGCATTAGACTTTGCTCTCACCTCACAGAGGAACATGAACATGCCCATGTGGAGCTGCAGCAGTCTGGTGACGCTGAGCGCCCGTCGCTCGGTGCTGCCCAGTGGGTCAAACAGCAGCTCTCGGCTCAGCGCACCCTTCCTCTCCTGCGTCCACACATCAATCTCCTCTTGGCAGTATGCAAACGTACAGTTCTCCCCGTACTGGCACTCCTGACGTTCCTGCACCTCTGTGGGATCCAAGGAAACAGAATGTTCAACAGAAAATAAACACAATATTTACCACATTGCTGTTGCATCTGGAAGCTGAAATTTCCCAACTTCAACTTTCCACTTAAGTCTCAAGTCAGCTTTATTGTCAGTTTTTGTCACATGCACAAAACACAGAGAACTGAAATTGCACTAGACATACATTCAAAATGTAACCATACCTTTACAGAGTACAAATGCCCCCAAGAAGTTGTTCCGTGCAGGTCGGGGCCGGATCCTTTTCCAGGTAGGGTCATCTGTGTTTTTGAGGCGACACAGCAGCACATCTCTCTTGCAGCGGTGTGCGGCCTCTGGCTGATACTTGTAGTCCATCACTCGTGGACCTATGAGCAAAACGAGGAAATTAAAAGTTTAAAAGAGCAATAGACGCTATGTTTTACTACTTTTGTAAGATGACAACTGTCAGTGATGTTACAATTTCTACTTGTCAATGACTGAGACAGACAAACGCAAAATCAATATCTGAATATTTCATGGATATGCAATAAACTGGATGAGTCAGCAATGCTGAAACATCCCACATTGAAGATTTCCAAAAATTAGGACAAAGAGTAATTGTCAAAGTTTAGCTAAGACACAGTGGCTCAGATGTTACTTTATCCAACCTATTCGGCTGTAACAGGCATGACAGGCCTGCCGAAACTCATGTGTGGCTGCCAGAGGATTCCTGGAGAGCAGAGAGAGGTTGGTTCCTGCTGGGCCGTTCTGAGGAAGAAGAGAATAGTACATATGATTTTATATACAGAAATAAAAGTTACTTAGCTGCACAGTCACCAGTGGTTCTAAATGAGTAGGACGATACAACTGACAGTAAAATCACAAAACAGATTTTTTCCTGCAACAGATGACACAAAGAAAGTCCCTAATGGAATACTCAGAGTGTGTGTGTCTGTCACTCACTGCATGTGCAGCACTGTGGTTGCGCATTCCAGGGATGAAACTGTGACACACTCGTCCCCCTGAAGACCACAGACACAAGGACACTGATGTCAGACACCATATTGTAATGGTGCTGACTCACACTGTCTGCTGCTGACGCACATCTCAGGTTAAAGCAAACTCCCCTGCAACTGTACTCTGGCTGCTAAGCAAGCTAACACAATGCACTGGGTCAAAATTACTTATAGTAGAAACCATGGATAACACTCTCTGTATTATACTCATCACACCATTACATGTAGGCTTTAGATCATGGGAGGCATGCTCATCAAAACACTTCAATTACTATGACAAGCTTTCTGACAAAATGAATGGCAAGTCATAGTGTGACATACAGTTACAGGTAGAGCTGCATGATTGCAGCCAAAACTATCTTGATTATTTTAATCTATAGTGAGATAAATATTTGTCATAATTATTCATTCATTTTAAGGACAAAATGTTTTTACTGCACTTTCACGTTGCTAATGTACAAATAATATAAGAATGTTCCTTTTTCACAGTGCATCTTCTATAAGCAAAATATACATAAAGTCGTACCGAATTACACAAAATTAAATCCTTTATTTTTAGTGCGATACGGTGACGCACTGCTATGGACATTTGAGTTACACATAGGTTAGGAAAGGGATTCGGTGAGGTAATGCTATTGACAATATCCTTCTTGGCCTTCATGCATTCTGCAGTTTGTGGTATTCTTTCAGGTAGTTGAACAGGTTAGCTGTGTTGCTTTGAGGCACAAGTTTCATGCACTTTTTGTTTATGATTTATTCTTGCTTAACATAAGTCGCCCTAAATCCAAAATACTTGGGGACGTGGGGAGCAAAAATCACAATCAAGATTAATATTTGATTAATTGTACAGCCCTAGCTACACCTAACTTGAAGTAATTTGAAAATACACCTGACTCATCAACAGTACAGGGGCCTGCAACAAGGAGGTGAGACTAATTTCTGATGAAATGCTTTTGCTAATGTTCTTGTGGCGTAAACTATCAAACAGCTCAGCTATGATATACATCAGTATACTTTGTGCAATATCCTAACATCAGTTTGCAAGAATTTAAGTACAAAGCAAGTTCAATCAAGACAACTTAAAAAAACAAAACACATGAACATATAAACTTTCAGGCTGTGCTCACCAGGGAGAGTGTACTCAGACAACGAGTCAAGCCCGCCTGCGGCGACTCCTGCCTTCCCTTCTCCATCTGTGGCCCCCGTGGAGAAGCCTCCCAGTGCGTCCTGCGCCTGGGTGGAGCCCTGGTCCCGCAGCGCTGAGTAAGGCTCCAGAGGCATTTCACTGATGGAGGAGCTGAAGAAGGCTTGAGGAAGCTGGGGTGACGGGGCTGGAAGGCTAGGTGAGTAAGGAGGCCGGAGACCAACTGCTGTATTGGGAAGGTTGGTGGGGATAGCACCCTGAACTGGACTCTGGAGGAGGAGACAGAAATTTTACTAGACAACACTTTGCTGATGAAATAAAAACAGAAAAAAAACATTAGTCACTCAGTGACGTGGTGAGGCTGGTTGAATTTGTTTTTTTGTCTGTGTCCTTCACTGACCTCACTGACTTTCTTGGGGATGCATTCCAACAGGCTGTCCATCTCGTTTTTAATGACACTGCTGCTGCATTCATCCATGTGCTCCGACACTGGGACTGAGTATTGCATGGGAGGCAAGCCCTGGCTGCTGGGGCTCTCTGACAGGTCAGTGCATGAGGTCACCACAGTGGTTGCAGGGTCATCGCTCACTGGGATGGGTGTGGCCAAAGGAGCAGGGATACACTGTGCACTGGAGAGGTCAGCTGAGGAGGAGAAATAAGGAGAAAAATGTGGTAAGTAAATAGGAGTCTCTGTGGCAGCTGACAAGTTTAAGCTTTGCTTTCTGACATACCTGGTCCAATGTCTCCCAGAGATTCCAGCCCATTGGACGACATCTAAAGAAAAAAAGAAAAAATCATTAGCCTCTCAGTCAGCCACCACATTACACTGGGAGTTCTGTAATATGACAGCAGCACCTACCTCTCCAGTGGGTGGAGAAGTCTCCCCAAGACTCTCCCCTTCTGTGGCTGTGGACTCTATCTGTGGGCTAACGTAGGCTTTCCGACCCTTAAGGCCCAGCTTGTTGGCTAGATCCTGGGCCAGGTCACTCACCTGTCTGTCCTGGTAGATGAATTAGAAAAACAAGAGCTGTCACTGAGGACAAGTTTCATTCATTTTCAGGTGAGTGATAATGAAAAACCAGTCCATGAAATTGGCATAAGCATCAACACATAAATTTCATACTATTTACAGATTTCTGCATCATCTTATATGCCTATCACATGCACTCATTTTAAACTTTATCTTCAACATGATGTGAAAAGTAGTTTGTCTCAGTTGTTGGCAACATACGTGTGGTGCTGTGAGGAGACACTTGGTTCCACATTCGTAAGCTTCTCTGAGGCGCCCCAGCTCCCTCAAACAGAGCGCTTTACGGTACAAAGCCCTGCGACTGCCTTCTGATACGCACAGTGCACTGTCACAGTCCTGAACACCTCGCTCATAGTCCCTCTGGAATGGAAGAAAAACATAGGATAGATATTACAGTACGAGCAAGAAGGGCTTACGTCAGACAAAGAGTATCACAAGATTTGAACCGAACCTCTAAAAAAGGTAATTTTACTATAAAAACATCCACTATAAAAGAACACAAATGAGATATATTGAGCTTGGACCTCACCTGGCTAATCTTTAAATGCAGTTAAGCAAAAAGATACTTGAATTCCTTTAGAGTAGACAGACATACAAAGCTGGCTAGACAGAAATAGTATTTTATGAATGTCAATACTAAATTGCAGTGAAAACAATTCAGCAGATATTTACATTCTAATACTGTTTTAAAACTATTACTTTGCTTGGAACTAGACTATGAAATGTGTGACAGGCAACCCTACAATTATGTATTTAGCTACTTAAACATCTTAACACATCCACTCTTCCCCCTTCTCCCTCACCGTCTGGTAGAAGGCAGCAGCCCTGTTGACATAGAGGCTCTCCAGCAGTTCGTGGGGGATGATGAGGGCCTCGGCCTGGGCGTAACGGGCAACACTGATCCCTTCTCCATACTGCTGGGTTGCTTGACGCCAGTCCCCATCTCGAAAACAAGCATTTCCCTCATCCAGCAAATTACACACTAACTGAGTCAGAAATGCCTGAAAGTAATACGTGTAAGGTGAGTAGCAGAAGAGATACAGTCGTGCATTAGTAAAACTAAGTGGTTAGAAGGACACAATAAAACAAACATAACAAGCAGAGCCACTGGAGGTCTAATGGATTTGAAGCTCAAATGTAAATCCACATCCAGCCAGTAACAAAACAAAATGCGAGTATAGTCATGTAAATAGGAGCACATGGTTGATGAGAAGTTGTGAACCAGAAATGTGATAATAGAGATCTATGCAAACCTCATAACTCTCTGGCTCTGGAAAAGGCAATGATGACCTGTGGACAGGAAATAAAAGGGATGTCTGAGTTCTCCATATGCAAGTAGTGAGTATTTTAGATTTGTCCACGTTGTGTAGTTGCAAAGGAGACATTAAATGTCGATAACATTGGTTCTCTTACTGGATGAAGCTCATTGCCTTCTGAATCTCCTCCCTTCGTTTCTGTCGGTCTGGATCCATAGCCTGAGAATCAAGACAAGATTGACGTGCAGCAGCTTAAAACTCTGCTTCTTGCACAATAGTATTAACAGCTTTGACTGCTGCAGTCAAATATCCACACTTAGCACGAGTATGCGGGTGGATAAACGTAGGTTCTGCAATTATTAACTCATTTGCAAACAGTGCTAACTAGTCAGGTATTTTAAAAAACCCAAGGCCTGCCATAAAACTAGCTCTGCAATCATCGGACTTGCGTAAACAAACAGCGGGGAAAAGGAATGCTGAGGCTGGAGACTAATTGGTGTTAGCAACGTTAACATTTTGGGCTAAACAGAAAGTGACCCTGTACGGCGAGAAATAGCGTTATCTGACTCATAAATTACAGAAATGCTCGGAAAGAGGGTATTTAAATGTCCAAGACAAATGTAAACGAGAGCCAAAACAATGTTGGGTAATGTTAGCTAACGTTAGCGTTTAACAAGCACACGTATATATTGTCATCTCATGCTGGACGTTACACCAATACGACAAAAAAACAACATATAAAATAAATATCTTCCATCAGGTAAAATGCTAATGCCGTTGATGTATGGACGGCTGCTGGAGCTAAACCGGTAGTTAGGATTAGCGTGCAAATGCTACGTGCTAATTCGAGCTAAATGCTAATCACTGTAACTTAGCTTTAGTCAAGAAAGGAAGAAAAACAGGCGAAGCTTTTAGAAATTAGTTTAATACTCTTCGATGTCCCTCGCATTGCATCCGCTCATTTAGCCAGTTGAGTTGACATGTATGGCTACAGTGCACAAGTAACCCAGATTTAACTAGCAACCAGGTAAGTTAGCGGACATAATTTAGTAGTGGAGACCAAGCTAATAGCCGAACACTGACTTAGCACGGCAACTCACCGAGAGTTAAGTTACTGGGCTTTTCAGATCACAGAGAGCTCCACAGAGCGTTGTTGATAACTGTAGGAAAATGCAGCCAGCCAAATATCAGTCAGTATCCAGGCGCATATTTGTGAGTTTAGTGTCCCTGTCATTGGTGAGTGGACGGAGCACGAGTTTCTCTGCTACTGCTACGACTGCTGCTGATACTACTGGCTGGCTAACGTTGCTACCTGCTAGCTGTTATGGCTAGTGCAGCATCGCAACAAGTTTCCAGGACAAGTATGGGCACAAGAGGGCAGCACAAACTGTAAGCACTGTTTGGGTTTTTCGGTCTCACAGTTTTGGCAGTGATCCCCAAAACACCTGTTACTTTTGTGAATTTTTTTTGTGGATCCTAAAAACTACCTGAAGCACACTTGTGTCCCATTACAATGACTTATGATCTATAGAGTTTTTGATGAATTGATTGATGGTCGATTTCTCTTTTTTATTCGAGAGTGTGCACCAAGTAAAATGTGCCAAGATGAAGCGATGGGAATGTAAAGGAAAACTTAAAGCGATTCTCATTTTTTGTCCATGTTTGAATGATGTAAAACCATGTTAGAGATTGTAGGTTGACTGCTGATGTTGTCTGAAACTGACTTTCAACTTTAGATGACCTGTGTGACCTTATGTGAACCCTCACTGGGGAACTTCACACATTTCCTCAGCGAGATGCACATGGTGCTTCAAACTGCATTTTAAAAGTTACAGAGAGTGACAGTGCTACAGTATGTCATGGTCTTTTTGAAAATTATGACTGCTTAAGGAACACATTACCAGCAATGATGCTCCTTTTGTGACTGTGGACAATCTAGTCCGTATCTGACCAGTCTACATGTCGTGGTTTTAGACCTGGACCTGATCTAACCTGGTCCAGATGTGGGAAAAACAAAGTGAAATGTCCTCTTTAAATTTTTCCCTCATAGAATAAATGTTTCACAAACCCAAACCTGCGTTTCAAAGCCTCTTTACCCTCTGCAGGAAACTTTATTTCAGATTTAACCTGTCTATATGTAGTGGTTTAAGATCTGGATCTGATCTAATGTAGTCTGTGTACACAAAGCAGTGAACTCTCCCTTTTTTTTTTTTACATGTCCACAAAAAGGATCAAGTTTTCACAAATCAGAAACTGGGTCTTTAGTCTCCCTGGGACAATCTCACCCACATTTGACCAGTCTACATATAACTACATTTGCTCTAATGTGGTCTAAGTACAAAAAAAAAGAAGTGAAATATCAGTTTTCTCCTCCCACTCACTTGTTATATCTGTTCTGTTATTCTTTTAAAAACTTGGATTAGCAATGAATATTCTCGCAACCATAAATTGATTTGTATCTATAAAAGAAGTTTGGTATCATTTTGTTTTCCAAATAAACAATTAATTAAAAAAAGAAAAAAACAGAAATATCTTTTTTTTTTGTATTTTCACAAATCTAATAAAAGTTTTACAATTTACCTCTCTGGCATTATTAAGTCCAGATTTATCCAGTGTGTTTATAATCACTTTAAACCTGACTGTGATGTAATGTGGTTCAGTAATAAGTAAATAGTATTATTCAGTATTAGTAAATAAAGTATTTTTCTATTCTATTCTAAGATACAATCTTAGGATGAAATCTTCTATTTGTTTTCTTGCATTTTCACAAATAGAATGAAGGTTTCTCAAATCAGAAATTGTATTTTAAGGACTTTTTAAGCCTCTGGAGGACAATCTAGTCTGATTTGACCAGGCTACAGACATTAGTTTAAATTGGTCAAAGTGAGAAAAAGGCAGTGAAATCTCTTTCTCTGTCTCTCTCTTCATTTTAACAAAGACTACATAGAATATAGATTTCACAGATTTGAGAGGGGGTTTCAGACAACCTGAAGGGTTTACCAACAAATATCTAACATGGTTTCAAACCAATAACTGAAAAAAAATGGAGAATCAGTTTCCCATAAGTTATCCCTGAACTAACTTCACCCTCCTTGATTTTGGCTTTACAGTGTAGTCATGTGTTAGAGTATCGCAAAACTTACATGTAATTAAATGTATAAAATGTTATATAGAGCCTTGCCTCAGGTGAGGTCGTCAGTCTCTCAGTGCTGCTCATGAGCCTCAGGTCCTCCATCAGACTGGGCTCCGTCCAGGGCTGTGAGTCCTCGCTGGAGTCCGCCACAGAGTCTCCATCATCTTCTCTGTGGCTCCTCTCTGTCTCCATCTCAGCAGGTGGGCCTGTGGCTTCTGCCTCGGTGGGATCAGGGACCGGGGTGTGTCCTCCTGGAGGGTTCTGGCTTCGGGAACTTTCCCCACGTAGATACGCAGCAAAGAAACCAAAAAGACTTGCCATTATCCCTGTAAATAGCCACCGAAACCTTGGCACCAACATGTTCTGTAAACTCTGCTGGTTTCTAGACTCTCCCCTGAGCTGTGGGGACGTCGGTCCTTCGTAGTCCACCTGTTCACTTTCCTTCAATTAAACAAATAAACACCGCGTTTATATATATTTATTTTAAAGTAATTAATGCAAACAAATTCAAAATGTATGAGTTTAAATGGGGTAACGGCAGGCGGCTATTTATTGTTTGTTTTGTTTTGTTTGTTTGTTTGTTAACTGCCGAATCGCTCGTCCACTCTCCAGTCCAGTTGGTGGCAGTAATTCACCTTAACTTGGTTTGCCAACCGCCATTGAAACCCACAGAAGAAGAAGACGAAGCCAGCAGGCGGCGCTAACGCCCCGGTAGACGGATCTAACGGAGTTTAATGGAATCAGCGAAAAAAGAAAACGTGACGTCATACGATTTAGCAACCGGCGCGCGGCTCGGAGGAAACGGCGTGTGTTGGCTCGTGTCTTCCTGTAAAGTGCTCTTTGTGGTAAGTTCAGCGCTAATAACATCTGTCTGCTCTCTAAAAAAAAAAAAGCTGCACGACTCGACTAAAGGCCGAGAAACACAAGAATTCACGTCAAAAACTCGGACAAATAGCCGTTTTTATTTCGTAATGTCAACTTTTCCAGTGTTGCGCACTACTTTCAGTTAGCACCGGTAGAGCTACGTAGCTAACGAGATCGCTGCTAGTTCTTGTTTTCTTCTGATGTTAGGAAACATTAACTGTCACTGAGCATTATCCGTTACTGTTACTGCCTTTACATGCTGATTAAGTTACTAAAAAGTGATGGCTCTGTCTGTTGACTAACATCTGGGTGTCTTCTCACAGTCAATATGGCCTCAGATGACATCGCTCAGCTGGCTGATGCTCTTTCCAAGACCCATGTCGGGGATGGAGAGTTGAGCTACAAAGGCCTGGGACTGAAGCTTGACAACGCAGAATCAGGTGAGATCCTGGGCAGCAAAGAGGATTCAGATTTATGTTTTGTTGTTCACCCTTGCTGTGTAGTGTTGACATTAGGTCCATGATTTTTCCTCAGACTTGTTAACTTGTCTTTGTGCTTTCAGTGGAGGAGCTGGTCCGGGAGATAGAACAGTACCAGGGTCTGAGGGCTTTGCGTCTCGAAGGAAACACTGTGGGAGTGGATGCAGCCCAAGCCATCGCTAAAGCTCTGGAGAGCAAAGACCTGCTCCAGGTAATCCTCAGTTCATGGTTTCTATTCACAGTAAAGCAAACATGAGCCACACCACACGTTTTGATTTTATTCTGCACGCTAGCATGAGTTCTAGAAAAGTGCTGACAGTACTAATACCGTTGGGGCTGGGTGTTTTGATCCTAGTCACAATAAATGTTATCAGTAACTTTTGACATGATTGTTTTGCCCATATTCTTATTAAATTCAGATCTCAAATCCATCAATGTCAGTTGTTAAAAACAAACAAAACAAAAAAAACAAGCCAGAGCTTTATAATAGTTTGTTAAATTTAAATGCTTGTTACAGTGGTAATAAAACTTCCAATCTGAGCAGTAAAACTTTTTCCTTATTTTGATGATCAGCTCACAAACTACTCTAAAACTTACAGTGTCAATACTTTAAAATACTATCTGACTACTCTTGCCGCAAAGAAGCCATGCCTCTCCCTCTAGGTCCTTTTCAGACATGGGTTATTTAACATTGCTGCTTTATTAATGTGTTTAAGTGAGGGCATTCTGTCTTTCAAACATAGATCACTTTTATATTGATGTTGTTTTCGGCTTCATTCAGACGAACCCACCACAGTGACAGAGAGAGTCATTGGTTCCGCATGATATTTGTTGATCACATGAGATTAGACAATGCACCAAGTGATGTATAATGCAATAACGAACAAAACACGAACTCTAAATCCGCTATGTAGCATGTGATTTAACTTATAAACTGTGCCTCTGTGTGTGACAGTTCTGATTGATCCTGTCTCCATGTTGGTGATAATTTGTCATTATACATACATAATGATGTTGTTCCATGTGCATTAGTGTCTGCAGCTATCTCACATTGGAGAAAATCAAGGTCTAATCCTGCTGTCTGATGCTGCAGGTATTGAATAAACTTTGAGGAAAGACCCCGACAAACAGCTGGAAGCAACAAAATTAAACTCATATTACCATTTTGTTAAAATTTGATTACTGGTGGGTCTTGTTAGTCTCACCTGTAGACTCACCTGTATGCAGTTACCTGGTGACTCATTGAGTCATGAAATTGACGCTGTCAGCTGCCTTCAGTTTGACACAAAGGAGTGCATGTCTGAAAGGGGCTTTAATGTCATAATGTTTTTATTCTATTAACAACTGTTTGTGTCCCTCAGAGATGCTACTGGAGTGACATGTTCACTGGAAGGCTGCGCTCTGAAATCCCAACAGCCCTGGTGAGAATTGCAGCCACTGGTTTATTTGTCCCAGTTAAATGAAGAGTCTCTCCCCACTGTTACAGATTTTTAGTTAACTATGCTCTTGTGATGTGTGTTTTAATATACATATTGAATATTCTTCACATTTCCTTAAATTTCAATGTTTTGATGTATTCAGTCATGCAATCTCATGCATTTTATCTTCTTGCTTCACACGTTCTCTTTCTATTCCTTCATCAGAGGTTCCTGGGCAGTGCGTTGATGAGTGCTGGAGCCAGGCTGACTGAGCTAGACCTGAGTGATAATGCGTTCGGGCCAGATGGTGTCAAGGGGATTGAGCAGCTGCTGAAGAGCCCTTCCTGCCACACCTTGAGGGAGCTACGGCTCAACAATTGTGGCATGGGGATCGGTGGAGGAAAGGTGAGCTCACAAACTGCGATGCTCCTTCAAACAGCCAAAGAAACCAAACATTTTTTAAAGTTTTGATACGTTTTTGCTTAAGGGCTGCAAGGTGGCTCGGTGGTTAGCACTGTTGCCTTACAGCTGGAAGAGCCCCAGTTCGACACCTGGGATCTTTCTGTGTGGAGTTTGCATGTTCTCCTCCTGCAGTGTGGGTTCTCTCCAGATTCTCCAGCTTCCTCCCACAAGTCCAAAAACATGTTGCGGTTAATTGGTGATTCTAAATTGTCCGTAGGTGTGAATGTGAGTGTGCTTGGATGTCTGTCTCTAAGTGTAGCCCTGTGATAGACTGGTGACCTGTCCAGGGTGTCCCCTGCCTTCACCCTAAATCAGCTGGGATAGACTCCAGCCCCCCGTGACCCTAGTGAGGATTAAGCGGTGTCTCGATGATGGATGGATGTTTTTGCATTGCAGTGTAAACAGTTGATGGTCTGATTATTGTAGATCTTGGCTGAAGCTTTGATCGAGTGCCACAGACAGTCATCAGCCCTTGGAGCTCCGTTTAAACTGAGAGTGTTCATCGCAGGAAGGAACCGCCTGGAAAATGAAGGAGCTAGTGCCCTGGCTAAGGCTTTTCAGGTAGGAAACGCTCATCCTCAAAGGGACTGGCCTTTGTTGTTCTCAGAGTGCAGTCAGCTGACTCGAGCTGCCCGTTTCACCTGTTATAAAGTTTGATCTGATTGAACTTTAACCTGTGATATCTCAGGGGTTGAGCCAGTTTAAGACAGAGGTGTGGGACTGATCTGTCATTCAGGAAATATTGTTTGTTTTTATTGCCATTATGTAAAGTGGTTGAACTTTTTAAATATAAAGAATTTCAGGGTTTTTTTCTCTTTTTGTATCACTCTAAATTTAATGTCTTTATCAGTTTTTGGAGTGCTAGTTAGACAAAACACAACATTTGAATGTGCAGCCTTCGGTAACCTTAAACTTGTCTCCATGTCAGTTGATGGGCAGCCTGGAGGAGGTTCACATGCCTCAGAATGGAATAAACTACGCTGGTGTGATGGCGTTAGCTTCAGCCATGCGACAAAACCCAGAGCTTCGAGTCCTTAACTTCAATGACAACACCTTCACCAAGAAAGGAACACT
This sequence comes from Stegastes partitus, assembly GCF_000690725.1. Taxonomy (NCBI): domain Eukaryota; kingdom Metazoa; phylum Chordata; class Actinopteri; family Pomacentridae; genus Stegastes; species Stegastes partitus. The sequence continues at coordinate 79,943 of NW_007579341.1, read as the reverse complement.
GGCCATGGCACAGGTGAGGCCTGTTCGTTTTCTGAAATATCCTGTAGGCAGAGAGGATCCTGTGTGTGTAGTTTGTTAAAGCCATAGTTTTTCCCATCCTGTTGGGCATGCAGGCTTTGAAGCACCTCAGGAATGTCCAGGTGATTAACTTTGGTGACTGTCTGGTCCGCTCTGAGGGAGCCATCGCCCTCGCTGCGGTCCTGAGAGACGGACTGCCAATCCTCAAGGTACCATCCCAAGTTCAGGTATTTGTGTCCGTCTGCTCCATCAGCAGCCTATGCTACAGTGCTGTCTTATTTGCTCTGTTTTCAGGAACTCAATCTGTCATTTGGTGAGATAACTGAGGCAGCAGCTTTGGTGGTGGCTCACGCTGTCATGGACAAACCTTACATGGAGAAAGTGGATCTGAACGGTACGTACACTGACTGTAGAGCTGATCTGTTTTTTTGTTTTTGTTTGTAGACAGAGGTAGCAGGATCATGAAAATCCCTCATATATTATGAAATTTTGTTTCCAAACAAATGAAATGTTTCTGGAAATGTGTTACATATGTTGTAATGGTTCAATTACAATTTTTGGGCAAAGGTTGATTCGTCTTGTATGTGACTCTAACAGGTAATTGTCTGGGAGAGGAGGGCTGTGAGGCTTTGAGAGAAGCTATGGAGAACATGGACAAAGATGACATGCTGGCATCGCTCAGGTAAGATGTGTCTGTGTCTTATGAAGTAATCCACTGAATATGTTGTTAAACTGCATAAACATTTAAATAGCAGTTCCTAAATTTTGTCTGTTTAACTTGACTACAGTGATGATGAGGGAGAACCTGATGACGAAGATGAGGATGATGATGATGACGACGATGAAAACAATAATGATGATGATGCTGATGATCACTGTAATGAAGACAGTGAGGAGTACGGCGAGATTGTGAAAGAAAATGGAATGTCAAAAAAAGAAGACAGTCCTGCTAAACCTCAGAGCCCAGTAAGACAAACACATCTGTATGGACTTAGTTATTATTTATGTGACATTAGGTCCGCCTGTTTTTTGTCAAAGTAACAAGTTTCCAATTGAGTGCCTGTCATATCTTGATTTTTAGCAATTAATGACTCAATATGCATTCAGCTATGGGGACAGTCAAGGAAATCTTGATCAACTGAAATCACACCTCCTCTGGAACCTTTTGATTGGTCACAGGGGGAAAAGGAAATTTTGCCATTTCCCTTTTTATAAATTAAATTTGACGCAGTACCTGAGTGCATTCTACCTGCTAGCCTTATTAACTGAAATGATTGTAAAGTGAACATTAAAAAACTAGTATTAGCAGCATATTAAATCATTTCATCCTGGTTGTTTAATACTTAGGACGTAGAGCAGTCAATGTGCACCTGCTGTGCTCCTGCCCATCTTCATATGATTTCTAAAAATAGAACTGTATTAACTGGTGATCCAGCACAAGAACTACTGAGCCATATGACACAGACAGGTTAGCGCCTGCTGCTAATGGATTTGTCCTGGCATGCTGTTGATGTTGCTCTTTATGAAAGTAACACTGGTGATTGTCTGACCAGTGAGAATTTGACAACATATCGACCAACTAATGACCAGTTGACCTGAAGACTACAACCTACTTTCATATTTTGCACAAACTTAAATAAAAAAGCCCAACATTTCTCAATGATTCTAATTGTTTCTTTTTTTCCATCCTCAGGCAGAAATCATGTCTTTCCTCAGCTGCCCCTCCAAAGAAAAGCTGCTTCAACTGGGAGAGATGAGGACAAGCATTCAGCAACAGGTGAGGATTTTACAAAGTTTTCCTTAATGTGGCTGATAAATATTAAATGAAAGCCGTAATTGGGTTTAACTGTTTTTTAGTGAGCCCAGTTGTTGTGGAGTTTTGTTGTTTTTTTGTTGTTTTTTTCTTTTTAGAGAAAATGGGTATAACCTGTTGCTGAACTCTTCTCTGTTTTCACCAGGTTGATGCGTCTGAGCCACACGAGGCTGCTGATGTCCTTTTGAAAATTGGCTCCCTGTACAGCGAGGACCCAGAAACCAAGACCGCTGTTTTAGAAACCATTGGTAAATAAAATGACACTTTTTACAGTCATTTGACAAAGTAATGCAGCATATCTGACATTTAAGAGCAACTGCAGAGTGCAGAACATCTCCAAATGACTTCTTCTGGACTGATGTCATTGTGTGAGCGTTCACTCTGCTGCCTCATTTAAACTACTGTTACTGTGACCGACAGACGCTGTGCTGAAGAAGCTGCTCTCTGGATCTGTCCTCCAGTCTTACTGTTTCCTCTCCACACTGCTGGTCTTGATGGGACTACTCAAGGTACAGTACTGCTGCAGTTTCCCAGAACCAGAATCTGACACAACCGGTGAAGCGACACATAAGCTGCACCATTTTTCACGTGAATTGAATGGTTGTCTAAGACAAAAAATTACAACAAATGACATAAAAGTTGGGCTGCATGGTGGCTCAGTGGTTAGCACCATTGCCTCGCAGCTAGAAGATCCCCGGTTCGCATCCCAGTTAGGACACCTGGGATCTTTCTGCGTGGAGTTTGCATGCTCTCCCCGTGCAGCGTGGGTTCTCTCTGGGTTCTCTGGCTTCCTCCCACAGTCCAAAAACATGTTGAGGTTAATTAGTGATTCTAAATTGTCCGTAGGTGTGAAAGTGAGTGTGCTTGGTTGTCTGTCTCTAAGTGTAGCCCTGTGATAGACTGGTGACCTGTCCAGGGTGTCCCCTGCTTTCACCCTGAGTCAGCTGGGATAGGCTCCAGCCCCCCTGCGACCCTAGTGAGGATTAAGTGGTGTTTAGATGATGGATAGATGGACATAAAGGTTTTACACATAGTACCTTTAATTACCTTAAGACTGTCACAAAGTTGAAATAGAACAAAATAGAATAGAATCGAATAGACCTTGATTGATCCCCTTGGTGGAAACCACAGGGAAATTGCTGAATAGTCACGACTCTGTAGTCGGTTTTAGACATGTGTAAATAAATATATCCTGACCCAGCTGTCAGTCAATTCTTGTCAGTGTATCAGATTAGCGTGTTGTGCTCTCTCCAAGGTGCTGAATTTGGAGCTCACAGTAACCCTGTCCAATTATGGAGACTTAAGATGCTTTCATACATTTACCTGTTTCTTTCAATCTATAAATGTGGTTTTTGGTATCATGTCTACAAAGCACACTGGTCACAGCAGCTTTACAAGGTCAGACTTAGTAACATGCTCATGTCACTTTTAACACAGAACTGAAGTCTGAATTTAACTAAATTGACAGATTAAAGTAAAGACTGCAGCAGTGCATGCCAAGAGAGAAAAAAAGAAAGAAACACCTGTTTTGTACCGCCCTCTAAGATCATTGTAATAAGTGTACTGTTTCAGTTTTAAGCTCATATGCTAATTAAATGAGCCCATTTTAGCGTTTTAGTGTTTGTGAGATCAGTCTTTAAAAAACAAATTTCCCCTCGAGGTTTAAAAAAACAGCGTCTTACAATAATAATCTGTCCAGCTAGTCTCTCCATTGTATTTCCAGTGTTCATTCATGCCTGCTGTATGGAAGAAAAAAAGAACATCCAGCAAAACCTTTTCCAGGCAGCATGTGTGCAAACAGGAATTCAACAAGACTTCTAACTAAGTGTCCTGTAAATCTCTGCTTGTCTACACTCAGACATGGTTATTAAAGCTGCAGCAGCAAAATGTTTTTATAATCCACTTTTGGTCCATCTTGGAAGAGAACAAAAAACACTCTTCTTCTGTTTTAGCTTTTGAAAGTTACATAATGTGTGTCTGAATTACATAAAGTCGGCACTTCACTGTACGACATTTCATTTCTGAAAAGCGCTTTTACATGTTGTTTCTTAGTTTAAACTGTTGATGAATATGATGTGTATTTGAAGAACATACTGTCCTTTAACATGTTTCCACAGAAAGTTTTCTTTTTGCTAATAGTAAACTTTACAATTCATTTCAGTTCATCAAAATAATTTCTTTAAAGTTGTTTCGAGCCTTCCCAGCTCTACTGTTCCACTGATTTTCACCAGTTGTGGAAAATCTTTTTTATAGTAGTTTCTCTGCTGCTAAACCTGAAGTATTACTAATTGTTTAATCAGTTCATTTTTTAAAATCTCAGATAGATTGAAAGTGGAAAAAACAAGAGTTAACTAGTTCATTTATGTTTGGGTTCTGTTAGGCTCAATTTGAATGTTTTGCTTTGTTTTGTTTCCATCACTGTTTGCTTTGCTGTAATTTAGTCCTGATTATTTCTGTCAGTTTATTGTGTTTTAGATTTTTTCTGTGCTGTTTTTCAGGGAGAGGGGAAAATGAAAAAAGTGTTGCTGGTCCCGGGTCAGCTGTTATGTTTGGAACATGCTGTCCAGCAGGAATACTTCCCTCAGCATCACGCCTCACTGCTTCACATCTTCCTGTCCAAGTAGGACAATCTTTTATCTACACAAGTCTCTGACTGAGATTAACTCTGTGTGCCTCCACTGCGGCATTAGCTGTGGCTGGAGGATTTATGTTTTCAGATGTTATTAAATCTGGTACAAACATCCACCTGGACTTAAAAATGAACTGATCAGGCTGTTTTTTAATTCTGGTTTTCATCTAAAGTCAGAGACAAAATGTGTTTATCTTTGGATTTTTAGTTTAATTAACATTTGACCTGCTATGTTTTGAGAGACTAACTGTAAAGATCAAATAAAAGCAGGACAGTGCTGTTGAACATGTTGTAAAAATGTAAGTTGTGCTAAGAGTCTCTGCGTTTCTGTGTGAATCTGCAGGAACAGCGAAGCTCTCAAGTCGTGCAGCAGTGCCGGAGAGCGGCTGAGCTCTGCTCTGGAGAAGAAGTGCCACGACAAGCACTGATCCGACCAGCCGTTGCCAGTACCAACACAGGGACACAGACACACACTGTACTGACATTCATGTTTTTTCGCCATCAGAACCAACAGGGATGCTTAACACTTGAACAAAGGACAAGTACAACCACTGCTGTCCAATCCTGATTTGTATATTTTATGAAGGCAAGACTGTCCAGAATGTCTTAATTATTTTTCTACTTTTGCTTGTGACTTATATTTTTTTATAGAAAATAGATTTAATAAAAAATAGAGAGCTACACATCAGTTAGCTGTGGGCATAATGTGTAAAGAAACAAGTTCAACTGGCTGTAACCTGAAGTGAAGCTAACATTAGGCACTGTCCATCTGGCACCTTTGGAAACATATCTGTTATTTAGATAAGTTTATCTTCAAAATCCACTGTTAAACAATGACAAAGCAGCACATCTGTTTCAGATCAGGTTCCTGTGTGTCTATGGAGATTATTTCCAAGTCTTGATAAATTTGGAATTAGTACAATAAAGACAAGCAAAGTGTGGTGAATATTGTGATATTGTCTTAACAAGCACACAACTACAGATTGGCTGTAGTTTTAGACGTGCATCTCACAGACTTTATGTTGCTGTGGAAACTTAGTTAAGGAGTGCTGAGACTGAAATGGTAATTCCAAAATAACTACAGTCTGAAAATGAAAATAAATTAGTCTAAAATACAAAGGTGACTTTATTGTTTTTTGACATTGCTTATTTGTAAAGAAGACAAGCTTTTAGGAGAGTCTGTCCAGTCATCACAATCATCACACTGCTGCTCATGAGCTCCAGTCAGTTCAGACTGTCAGCAACAGAAGCAACACACAATCATGAACCTGAACACAGCATGTGTGTAAATCAGCCTGGACTGAACACAGCCATAGAACTGCAGGGATCAGGGGACCGCAATCACTGTTATCTGATGTTCCTTTTTTGAAAAATGTGCTCTTTATATGACTTTGTGTTGTACAAACTCACTCACTGTGTATTACCTCATATCGCTCTTTGTGTCTTGGTGATGTAATGGAGCATTTAAGGGAAATGGGAATGGAATCTACTTTAATGGCATTGAGATCAACTGCATTTATTCAATCATGAGGATGTTTGTTTGCCTGATATGTTGTTAATTTGAACTGAATGCTCTGTTTTTCGAAATATAACACATCTAACAAGCCTGACTCAGTCTGTGTGTTTGTCAAGTAATATCTGCATCGGTTTATCAGTTCCTCCTGTGCAGGTCTAGTGTTTACCTCATGTCTTCTCCATTTGTGATGCTATAGTTTGTCCCTCGTGCAGGAAACAGGTGAGGATAATATAGAATATTGGAGATAATGTGGTAAATACTTGACTTGATGCTTGAAGGAGCTGTGTGGAATAAGAGAGCTTCCACTTCGGGGGTGAACTTCTCCTTTAACGGGCTGAGAGGAGCAGTGTGCAGACTCCAGCGGTGGGAGGTGGAGGTGTGTGTGCGTCGGGAGGGAGCCGTCGTGGATGAAGGGGATAAACGGAGTTTGTTTTGGATGGGGGACAACCGGGGGAAGAGCAGCAGAGTCCGTGAGAGAGTCAGCGGCCAGTAACGACTTGCAACTGGACGGAACCAGCACGAAACCAAGGTGAGTGTGTGCGTAAAGTAGATTTCTGTCATCAAACAGCCGAATGTAAGGATTTTAAACTCCAACATTTATTCAAATGACTGAAAAGACAAGTGATGAACTGATTTCATATGATGGGATCAAAACTGATCGCTTCATAGTAAGTGCTCAGTTATCCAGTCACGTGGGGACGTTTTGTATCAGTTTGCGTCAAGGGATTTAAAAATAAATGTTATTTTATTTTAAACATTCTGATGACTTAGTATTTTCACCACTGCTATGTAGTGCGTGAATTGAACAAATAAGGCTCATATTTGTCGATGCTGTATCGTCCAGCAGGTTGTTGTCAAAACTAAGTCAACGTCTTTACGCACAAGACAACACAACGTTAATAATATAGAGGAAGAAAATGTGCAAGGTAATTTGGTGAAAGTTTTTAGAGCCGATTGGAAACAGTTTTCTCACCGTCCCTGGCCAGAGGACAAACATTTTTTCAGGGGAAACGCGTTTTGGCACAACACCGGCAGAGACAGACACTGTGCGTCTTTGTGCGCGGCCGGCGCGGCTGCTCCTCTGCGGTTTGGACTGTTGATCCCCAGGGGGACGCGGACAAACAGCCCGGACTGAGGAAATTCCTCCGTCTCTAGTTTCCTGGCCCCTTTCTGTACAGGGGGTCGTTTGAACAAAACGAGGTGTGCTGCCATATATCAGCTTTTCATACTGTAGTCAGCTTCGTTTCTCTGCACTGATAAGTAGCTCATTCAAACCAGAAGACAGAGATTCTGACACAATATACAGTAAAAGATCTTCAGATATATATGTTCTTCTGACCATCTTCATGGTTAAAAAGAACTTCAAGTGCACATAACAAAGGGGATGAATACATTAAATTCATTTTTGTGTCATGCAGTCGTGAGTTTCTTTAAGGGCCATCTATGACAGGATTTGATGAGGCAGTTTTGACAGAAGGGTTTAAGCATGGCACCATTGCACGTGTCAACATTTTGAGACTCCAAATTTCAGCGAGTGGGTCTGTGAAGCTTTTCATGTCCATTCCTGTGGATCAAGACTGTTGATCCGACATGGGAATGTGGTTTTAAGGCATTCCAGTGAAGACTAGGGCAGACCAATCTGACCAAATGGCACTAATCCCAAAAAGTACAGGATGATGGAGACTTTTCTTTTCAGATTAGGCTTTGGAAAGGAAAAAACAAATCATTGCGATGCACACCTTTCTCTCATACAGTTAGAACTGAGTATGAGCTGTAGAGAAAATAATATACATACTGTCATTTACTGTACAAAATGTAACTTCACCAAACATTATGCTGCAGGGCCTGTATGATTTTATAAGCGTGGGATCCGTTTGGATTCTACTTACTGTACACATTTTTCTTCTCTTCTTCTTGATGTTTTTTGGGGCATGGTACAGAAAACAAAAAAACTGGAAACCACAGGTTCAGTCTTTAACGGTATATTGCATTTTTTATGCACATTGCCTGTTTTTATATGAAATAAAATATTAAAGATAACTGAGATAACTGTAGCGGATTAAACTTTGCATTAAACGGAAATACTGAAATAAAGTGCAACAAAACTGTGCTTAGATTTTATATGACAAAACAGTAGCTCAAACACAGAAAAGTTCTGGTGTCTTGGAACATGTTGTATACCAACCTAACAGTGTTACGCTTGAGTGTACATAAAATGAAATATGGTGTATTCATATTAGACAAGATAGCAAAGTCTAATAAGAAATAATACATAAACTAAACATTAGAGAAATTAAATTAATGCTGAAACTGTGAACTTCTTAACAAAACACATGCAGTCTCACTTATTCTTTTATCCATTTTTAAAACCCACCTGTGGATAACCCTCCTTTTCAATAAATAAATACACAGACATTTAGAAAAAATAACAATAAAAACAATACATGACTGTGTCAGACTGAATGTTAACAATTTTGTAAAGTGTGCGGATTAACAAATAGAAAAAAAAGAGTATGAAAGACTAATAATCAATAAGAGCGGCAAAATAAACCGTGAAACCTGGAACACATCAGTAAATAAATGAATGAATGAATGAATGAATGAATGAATGAATGAGGGAATGAATGGCTGAGTAATGAATCTAATACTGTACTCTACAACAAAAACCCAAAAAACTCAAAACAGCTGCCAGTTGTTGGTTCTTGGCCCTTTAACATTTATGTTTACTGTGTCACTGGCCAAGACTATTAACCATGAATACCACCACGTGTAGAAGTATGAATGGAGTAAATGCTGTTATTTTCCTCCTCAGATGTCCTCCCTGCTCTTTCCTCACACCCTCTGGGTCCTGCTGCACGTCTGCATCTCTGCCGTGCACTCGGCAAAATGTCCACAGCAGTGCGTTTGTGACCAGATCCAGCTCACCGTGACCTGCGTCAACAAGAACCTGACCCAAGTTCCTCCTACTGTTGACGAGGTTTCTAATTCACATGCACACTAACATTTCTACAGTATCTTTTTAAAACCAAATACAAACAAAAATGACAATATTAAATAATTATAACTTCTGGGCTGAAGTTTTCTAGCAATGCTGCTGATTGTGTTCCATCTAATATGTTGTCTCCTTTCTGTATAGATCACAGTGAAATTGGATCTTCGAGGCAACGACATCCAGGAGCTTCCCACTGGGGCTTTCAAACACACTCCCTACCTCACCCACCTGTCGATGCAGCGCTGTAACATCCGCAGGGTGAAGGAGGGGGCTTTCCGTGGCCTTGGTCGCCTGGTCTTCCTCAACCTGGCCAACAACAACATTGACATCCTCTACCAGGTGATCACAAACCGGCAGATCTCATGCTCACAACCGTCACGTATCCCATTATTACTTCTAGTTTGTTTGAATTTTACAGTCATCTCTGCATAGCTCAGTTCCTTGTTAAAACAAAATCTACCCCAGGTACATGCGCAAGTATTTTCAGTGCACCAGAGTTAAATCTATGTCATCCTTTGTGTTTTGTGAGTCCAGGAGTCGTTCGATGGTCTGTCCTCGCTGAAGCAGCTCATGATTGACCGTAACCGTGTGGAGGAGATCCAGCCCGGAGCTTTCTCTCAGCTGGGCTTCCTCAACCTGCTCTCCATCACACACAACCAGCTGGTCTACATCCCCAACATGGCCTTCCAGGTACACAAACACAGTTTAATCAAAATGTCTCCGCTGTTGGAACATGAATTAAACGGTCGACCTCTCTACTCCTTTCAGGGCTTGCAGAACATCAAGTGGCTTCGTCTCAGTCACAACTCTCTGAACTATCTGGACATCGAGGCCTTTGCTGGTCTGTTCACGCTCACACGACTCAGTCTGGACCACAATGAGCTGCAGTTCTTCCCCACTGAGACCATGACCAGGTTAGACCACGCACAACTCTCAATGGAATAACAAAGTTTATTTGTACTTATCAAAACCAGCGCTACACAGTTCTTTACAGCAAACACAAAAACACACAGGTATGTAAAAGAGGAATAACAATTGAAAACAATGAATGATTAACAAACAAAAAATATAAAATCAATGGGTGAATATAAGCCTAAAACAGAGCAATGCAGGACTCAAGTGCAACATCAAGAATATGTAACAGTGACTCAACAGTAAAGAACAAAAGTTGACCCTGTAAGAAAATGTATAATAAAGTCTTCTGATACAAATAAGTCTTTAAAAGTGATTTAAAAAATCTTATGAAAGCCAAAACCTGCCACTGGATTTAAAAGGCAGGTGATTATTTTAAAAAAGTATAAAAAAAAAACAAACTCATTTATCATATATCAGAGCCAGAAACTTCAAAAACTGAAAGAATTGTGAGCTTTTCAACTTGAACACATGGTGTGATGGGCTTTTCAGTCAGAAAAAATAAATGAAAACTGTGATTTTTCATCAAAATCACTTCATTCTGTGTCTCATTTTAAAAAAATGTCCCAAAATAAAACTGCTTGCACCAGATCCAGTAAAAAGATCATAAAAACATATAAAACATTCTTAAGCAGTTAAATAAATGCAGCATGGCTCATGTGACCCAGTAAGTTGTTGGAAGATACATTTAGCATGGTGAAATATCGTAGAGGTTTTTGGTAACACATGTGGACACTTGGAAAAATGATTTACATGTTGATTACAGTATTCTAATAAGATGTGAGAAACACAACAACTTGTGGTCTTTACTGATAGTAAAAGGTTGAATGTTTTCTCTGCACTTTAGTCCAAATCATAACAGAAAGTTGTGAAAAACTTCTATGTGAAGTTGGTTGATAGTATTAGGTAAGTTAAGCGTTTCATTCATTGTCCATTAATTCTAAAATAGAGAATATTATTCTTGCCGTAGCTTTGATATTAGTAGTTCCTCTTCTGACATTCTTTATTCTTTGCCTCCTTTGGTTATCAATGATGAATGAGTTCTATGTCAGTAGGGTGATTTGAACTAGCTCACCCCACTGTTCCTGGTGTCCAAGACCAAAATTAACTACAAACAACAGATCTAACCTCTATTATAGTAATATTTGACCAACAAGCTGCATATTTCCCTTCTTATTTCCACATTTTCTCCCTCTCTGTATCCAGACTGCCAGAAGTGACTCGTCTTGATCTGGGCTACAACCCCATGACGTACCTGGGAGAGGACGCGGTGTCTATGGCCAAGCTGACCCACCTCTTCATGGATCACATGTCCCTGCAGGACATGGCCAACACAGCTGTATCAAAATCCCCCAACCTCGTCCACCTGGACATCAGCCATAACCAGCTACGTGTGATCCAGCCCTTGTCTGAAGGGTCACCCAAGCTGGCGCGCTTCAACCTGGCAGGGAACCCCATCTACTGCAACTGCTACCTGCGTCCACTCAGGTACAGCACACCTTTGTGGATTATAGAACAGAGCCTTTTATATAGAATACAAAAGATGATAGATGATTGATTTCCTGGTACAAACTAGTTAGCAACTTAGTGCACTGCCGTCTGCTCAGTTGTGATACGTGCTCTGCTACATGTGCTGCAGACAGCGATGAGGATATTGTCAACAATGGAGTCAAAGCTGCTGTTCTGGAGAAACTATGTGATCACACCATTCCTAAATTACCCCAAGCATCTTTTTCTGTATTATGTTCTGTTAAAAAAAAAAAAAAAAAGTTTTATACACTCCTATACACTCAGATAAATCTTTTATCGACTGGTTGATCTTATGTCTTCTTTTTTCACTGTGCTCCAGAGAGTGGGCGATCCGTAACAAGGTGAAGCTGATGGGGACGTGTGGAGGACCGGCCCACCTCTCAGGAGAGAACCTGGAGGCCGTCTACCCTGCAGAGCTGCGTTGCCAGAGCCAGGAGGCCATGCTGAAGGCAGAGTTCGAGGAAGCAACCAGGAACACCCCACCGCCCACTGAAGAGCCCGAAAACAAGGTCAAGTGTCCTGCCAACTGTGTGTGTGAGGTGAGTGGGTCAATGAGGAGGCTTGGTTAGATTAGAAAGTGAAGACTTTCTTTTTTGTAGTAGTTTTTTTTTGGTGTAGTTGTCATCTAGTTATGCTTCAGTTGTTTCCATGTTCCTCAGATTGACTTTTACATCTTTACTTGTAGGTGTGTAGTTTTCTTGCTTTTGCTGATTACATGAGGTTATAGTTCAACATTTTAGGAAATATGCTACTTCCTGAGTTTATAAGAACCATCCCCATGAAGGTAGAACCAGCAGGACATTTGTTTATTTTAGTCACCTGTTAAGACTTCTGAAGCTAACTCATTAAAACATGTTTTCTGGGGAGTTGTACTGGAACTGGTTGTAGGCCATTAGCACTGATGTCCTATAGTCTTGTCATCAATGTGAGGTTGAGAGAGGTAAGTTGAAGATTTAGAGGTGCTGGTTGCCGAAGCTTTGACATTTTTGGGTAGAGCCAGACCAGCTGTTTTAGTTTACAGGATAGGCTGTCACGTTTATTTTGGAGATCGAGGTGTAGCAATAATGTAACTGTCCAGATGGCCTTCTATACTTTTTAGGGCTAGATGACTATTATCCCTCAATCCCCAAAAGAACAGGCGTGAAGGGGTAGGCTCACAGGCGGGAATTGGAATTCGGCCTAACTCTTGGCAAACAAGTGCTAAAAAGTCAAATTATAATCATTGTTTCAAATCACTGAAACATTCCATGACACCAGATTACAAATGGAAATACCTCAACATGATGCCATTGTGTCGAGGACTTTGGGTCTTAAAGCAAGAATGTGAAAGACAAAATAACTCAATCTTACTCTTGCAAATGAAAAGGTAAATTCATAAACAACTGCTCAGTTCAATATTCTCAAGGGTTTGTTGCCTCTGCTTTACTTACTCTGGTGCAGCCAGTAGTTCACAGTGGTTTTACAGAATAAAAAATATAATAACCTTTTAAAATGCAACACCTTGTTTGAACATTTAACCAATGGTTCTCAACTTTCCTTCATTCATTCTTTATTTCAAACATATTAAAAAATATATATTTAATATAACTTTGTTGACTTATTGCAAAAAGCAGTGTGTAGTCACAGTCACATGTCAGCTGTCTGAGTTGTTCATAGCTCCACCAAATAGTAATTTTTCCCTCTGAACTTCTCACCAGATTTTAGTTCAGTAAAAATTCAACAATCCAATGTGTCACAAAAAATCTAAATATTGTCACATATAAAATTCTATTAGTCAGACAAACCAAAGCAGTACTTTTAATCCATTAACTACATTTTGTGTTTAATACTTCTGCACTTTTATTAAGCATATTTTTCCTTCCTTGTAATAGACTATTTTATATTGTTGTATTGGTACTTTGACGTAAGTAAAAGATATGAATACTTGGATACATATTGCTCAATGGCTTAATGACATAATTAAGCCAGTTTGCTAATTTTATGACTCACCTCTCATATGCATCGTTCTTATTTAAATGTTAATTGTAGCCACATTGACCGCACAAGTCGGCAAAAGCTGCGTAGTCATGTAGTTACTGCAGTTTTCGACTGCAAAATTCATGCCATTTTTATCATTCGCCTTCAACTTTTCTTTGCACAATGTCTGTGTAGATATATTGCCAGGTTTATATGATTTGCGTATATAAATAACTTACTAATCTGGAGGCCGAGTGAGTATTTCTGAAAGCGCTGAAGTGTTAGTTGTGTGTCGTGGTCCTCTTTGTCCACTACATTTCTGTGTCGTCTCTGTCTACAGGGGGAGACACACCACTCTTCATGTGAGAACCGCGGCCACACTAAAGTTCCTCGGGGTTTCTCTCCCAACACGCGTCTCCTGGACTTACGTGGAAACAACTTCCACTACATTCCCAGCAACAGCTTCCCTGGTGTCGCCCAGGTCGTGTCGCTACACCTGCAGCGCTGCAAGATCGTGGAGGTGGAGGGAGGGGCCTTCAGTGGGATGAAGGGGCTCATATACCTTTACCTGTCTGAGAATGACCTCACCTCTCTCAGCCCTGACGCCTTTAAAGGTCTTTTACAGGCTAAATTATATCTGTAGGGCGGTTTTACCAGTAGTCTGACTTTCATCATGTGTGTTTAAATAAGATCCAGATTAAGTTTCTGTCCTGTAAATCCTCAGGTTTACCTCAGCTCACTTACCTCCACCTGGAGAAGAACCGCTTCACCAGCTTCCCTAAAGGGGCCTTCAAACTGGTGCCCGGTCTGCTGGCACTTCACCTGGAGAACAATGCCGTCACCAAGCTGGAGCCAGGTATCTTGAGCGGGGCTGAGAGCCTCAGAGCCCTCTACCTCACCGGGAACGCCATTGAACACGTGTCACCCAGAGCTCTGGACCAGGCCAGTGATCTTGATACGCTCCACCTGGGAGGAAACAAGCTGAAGGAGGTTCCTACTGAAGCTCTGAGCAAGGCGGGGAACCTCAGAGACCTCAGGCTGTCTGGGAATTCAATCCGCTGGGTGGGGCCAAATGCCTTTCATCCTCTGGAGGGGTCACTGAAGGAGCTCTATCTGGACAACATGGGACTGGAGAAAGTGAGCGGCCAATGTAAACTCTGAGCACATTTTAGTCAGCAACCTAGATCTTTCTTTGCAAACACTTTTTCTGCTCCAATGTCTCACCCTCCAGATGTCGCAGAACTCCCTGGCAGGACTGGGTCCAGGGCTAAGGAGTCTATTCCTGGAGGGAAACCAGCTGGAGGAGGTACCTGACCTCCATCCACTCACTTCTCTGGAGGTCATCAACCTGGCTGACAACCCTCTGATGTGTGACTGCCCTCTGCTGCCACTGCGCATGTAAGACAGCCGCAGCACAATGAGTGTAGTCAGCCATGACTCAGCAGAGTTTCTGCAGTCTGAAACTGTTTTTTTGTGTGTGTCTGCATCTCCTTATCAGGATAGAACCTGTTTACATTTATAGTAATGCATCTTTCTCTATGATTTTTAGTTTTTAGTCCCACTGGCTCAACGACATGAATATAGAAGCTTAAATACAGTGGAAAAGCTCTAACACTTTTTACTAATATGAATCATTTACTTGTGTCTGGGCATTTTAATAAAAGATATTTCCTCTTCATCCAGGTGGATTGAGAAGGTTAACCTAAAGGTACGAGCCACCTGTGCTAACCCTCCTGAACTGAGGGGTCGAAGGGTCAAGGATGTCCACGTTTTCAAAGCCTGCCCCGGGGGAGAGAGTCTCCCCGCCGCCCCGACCGTCACCCCAAAGCCAGCCAAGGCCCCCAAAGCAACCAAACCCAAACCGATGCACCTCAACGGCCTTCGGCAGGTCAAAATGCTCAAAGCCAAATCCAAGCTTCGCAAGAGTCCAAACACGAAACAGGGAGCAGCAAAGAAAACCTCCAAAACCACAAAGAGACGCAGCATGCCTTAAACCTGCTGCATTTTGGTGCCACATCTGACTTCGGTGCTGCTTTCAGACCAGAACTACCAGTAAACTGACAAAGATTTTCAGGTTAAACATCTAGTTGAACTCTCTGATCATAAAACCTGCCAGCTATGAAATCTTTCGCTGCTGAGGCTGTGCTGTATTTTACACATCTTGCCAGTTTTCATTCACACCATTTATCAGCCAGATATTTACAGTATTTCCTACTGCTGTCTAGTCAGTACAGTGTTGACCTTTTTCTAGTTACATCCCCAGCTATGTAACGCTGGTTAAACTCAGGGCTTTGAGCTCCTGAGCGGCTTCAGTTGAAGTTTTGCATCTTTAAAGAGATAAATGAAGTCAATGTCATGACAACAAATCCTGCTGTTATTCAATCGGGTGAATGATAGGCTCTTGAGCTTAACGCTAGATTTAAACCACTACGTCACAACTTCGAGTCCAATCTGTAAAGAATCATCAAATCAGCTAATTTAGAAAACAGTATTTTTTTTAATCACTGGATGCTCATTGACAAACCATCTCGATGTAAAACTGGAAATAAAATAAACCAATACAACAAACACTGGCTGATGTCGTTACAACACAAGACTGTCAGAGTCACATTTACAGATTTGACATTAGACGCATTAAACTCAACTGAAATGAGAGAAGTAGAAAACAGTGACTTCTACATATTCTATAATATAATAGTGTCGTTGAAGAGGTAGTTTTGAAACTGTCAAAGCTGGTCTTCGTGAGCAATATATCAGGTTTTAAGGTATAATATTTAAGGTTGAATTCTGTTTTTGATGCCATCTATAGGCAACATTTTTATGCATCATATTCAACTGGTGATTCTAAATTGTCCGTAGGTGTAAATGTGAGTGTGCTTGATTGTCTGTCTCTAAGTGTAGCCCTGTGATAGACTGGTGACCTGTACAGGGTGTCCCCTGCCTTCACCCTAAGTCAGCTGGGATAGACTCCAGCCCCCCACGACCCTAGTGAGGATTGAACAGTGTATAGATAATGGATGGATGGACATTCAACTGTATTAATATTCTGTTTATTTAAGCAGCAGCTTTCATTTTAAATACTCCACATATGCATGATATCCAGTCATACAGCTTAGTGTTTATCATTTTGTAACACTGATTTCAACTTTACAACCAAACACTGTCAGAAGTGGTTTATTAAGTTATTGGTAACAGGTTTTATGCTGCAGATACCCACAATATGTAGTTGTTTTGTAGTAGAAGGGAATTCACTTGGAAAACCCCATTCTGCACGTGCTCTATTACCCTATGCTGCGTTGTCACGTTTTGGGCTGCACGTGGAGGAAACTGCCAAGATTTGGTTCGATTACAAAATTTACATGACATGGGTCCTCACTGTCTCCTGGATGTGGAAAGTGTGGCATCGACCTTAAATGAAATTTTATGCCTGACAAGTAGCACATCAACTTCTCAGCAAGGTAACAACACATTGTTCTACTGTTCAGCCATTATCCACTGATTTATTCATTAAAAGCCATATTCTGCTTCCCTTTCCTTTAGTGTAATGTAGCTGCTATTTGTGCATTTAAAACCTCTGCAAACTTACAAAGTTCAAACCAAAGGCAGGCATTCTCTCCCACTGAAGACCCTGCTACTTATCTGCCAGTTCAGCTTTCTTTCAACAACCTCTCTACATCATTATGTTACACACTGGCATGACACCTGCCAAGGAGCAGGTTTGGCACTAAAAGAATGAGCAGCTTCCTCACAGTCCGCTCTTATTTCCTTACTAGAGATGCTGCTGTTAAAGTGGCATCCCTTATAAATATAATAAATCTGGGGTTACAGCATGTAAGCAATGTTGCTGTCACTTTTGTCGAGCCAGCTGACCAATCAGAGCAGACTGTACTTTTCAGGAAGAGCTCTTAAAGACACAGGAGCTAAAATGGAGCAGCTGTTTAAGGACTGCGATTTAGACAAAGAATTCTAGGTCCTGTAGTGTAAACTGAACCGCTGGTGTTGCTGACACAGCCAGGACTGAAATCTTGAGGATTATAAATGTAAACTACTAGAGATACAATAGCTCTCAACTGTTGTTTGCTCTAAATAAACCTCTGTCTGCTTTCCCACTCTGGGTTTATTCTACCCGTTAATAAACTCACTTCTCTTTGCTTCTTCGCCTTTTCTACAGTTTCCATCATTAAAAACTCGTCTCATGTAATGATTGCTTCAGCTTGTCCTGCAGTGTCTTGCTCTGCGCTGATCTCTGATGTTTCCTCCATGACGCTGTCATCTTCTTGGCTCTCGTCCTCTTGGTCTAGTTTCTGTCCTTCATTTTCACTCTGCTCCGTGTGACTGTCAGCGGTCGAGCTCTCTTCCAGCGATCTGCGCTCTTCACGTCTGTCGTCTGCTGTTTTACTTTGCTCTGTCTTCTCATGTTCTCTGTCCAAACTACTCTGCTCCAGGACCTGATGCAGTCTTGACTTAGCCTGCTGCCCAGCCCCCTCCTGTTTGATCACACCCACAGAGGCCTGCTGAGGGTTGTCTGGGGGCCCGATAGGAGTCTCCATCTCCATCTCCTCCACTTTCACCTCCACCGCAAAGACTGTAGAGACACAATCAAGCCAGCAAATTAAAAAAAAAAAGACCAAATAAAATGCTAATGAGAAGAAATGAACAGCCCACTTACTCTCCTGCTCCTCTTGCTCGGCCTTGGGTTGGATCAGTGGCGCTTTTGGAGGAGGAGCTTGAGGACTGTCGACGCCGACAACCTCAGCCTGATAATCTGCATCATCTTTAGCTTGCTCCTGAGACAGCCTCTTCCTTGTATATTTCCTTCCTACAAAAGGCAATACAATGAGGTCATTTTCTTTAAACACTACAGGAGATGTAAGATAAAAACAACACTGTATGTGTTATGGCAAGACACAAGACTCCATGTACATTTCTGAAGCAAAACGTACGCTTTTTCCCGAACACAAAGGGCTTGGTTTTCTTGTTCCGTACCACCTGGTTTTCAACTAAATCGACTGGAAAACAGAATAAAATACCTGTCACTTTAATACAGGCCCAGAAACATCGACACACTACCAACCAACCTCATCAGTCGCTCCCATCTGTCACAGCTGTTGGCTAAAGCTTGTTGAGTGAGACAACCTCAAACAAGGACAGTTTTCTGCTTCATTTGATTTATTTGCTGTATTTACATTAGATAATTCCACTAATAATACGAATTATTAAATATTTCAATGAATATTCAACTATAATACACTGACCTACATCTATTCAATGACAACTGTGGCTGTTTTCTATTGAAGGTGTTTACCGAGGCCAGGAGGCGGCTGGAGCTGGTAGCCGACGAGCTCACACCAGCCGACAGGGTAGATGTCCGGGGACTGGTGGTCGATCCACTGATCGAACTCATCCTCCCAGCCGTCGAAGTGGATGAGCAGCAGGCGGCCAACGTAGCGCTTCACGGTGGCCACACACACCAGACGTGGCTCCATCAGGTCCACCGCCTCCAGCTTCATGTTGGGGGAGAAGCTGTGACCTGGGTAGTCCTGGAAATAGCACCAAATTAATTAACTGACACTTTGCACCACTCTTATTTCAGATTATATATCTAAAAATAAATTCAGAGAAAGACTGTCTTCCTCCATTAAGAAGTTCAGCTGAAAACCAACTGTGGGTGTGATCACACTCGCAGTTGGTTTTTCCAAGTCATGCAGCTAAACAGATTCAGAGGACTTCCGAAGACTTACAGCGTTGAAGAGTCTCGGCGGTGCAGCTTTAGCGTCCGTCTCCTTTAAGTATTTGTCCCACGTGAAGGTCTGAGAGTCATAACCTGCCAGGAAACAGATATTTTTTTTTTATGAAAGTGTTTTCTTAACAGTTCAAATGTATTCATACCCTTCCATTAAAGAAAAGGCAAAACTCACAATAGTCACTCAAATAACTAGAAACTGAAAAAGTAATATTAAATAAAATTTAGTGAAATAAGACATTGCTTTTGAATTGTGGTTGAAAAGAATAATTTAAAAAAACAAAAAAACAAAAAAACTGTCCTGGACAAATTAGAGCACTTTGCTGATGAGCAGTGGGTCAAAATCAAAACACCTGTCAACAGGTGCAGAAGGCTGATTGAGAGTTACAGAAAACACTTTATTGCAGTGATTGGCTCAAAGGGTTGTTCAACTAAATATTAGTTTATGGGTCCCGCCATGCTTGTTTGCTTGTTTTTTTTTGTTTTAAATACTTCTGTTGAACCACAATTCAAAAGGAATGTCACGATTTTCATTAAGTTATTTATTATTACTTTTGTCAATTTCAACTTATTTCAGTGACAACTGTTATTTTCTTTCTTTAATTGGAGGGTATGAATACATTTGAGGACAACTGTATGTTGCTGAAGTTATTTTCTCTCCTCTTGGTTTCTCTCTGTATGTTGAGAGCACTAATCAAGCACCAACACGGTAAAGCTTATCAGAATCAGCAAAACAAAGTACATGAGTGTTGGAGACGAGGTACGTTAATGATTAACTCTTAGTTGATTAATTGCTGTAAGTGAAGTGACGGTTAGCTGAAAGAAAATGTTAGATTGATGCTGTTGCACTCGGTTGTTCCACCAAGTGGAGTCAGACTTTTTTTTTAAGATGGAGTTACAGGTGTGTCTTCTGCATGCCCGAAAGTGCTGCATAAAACATGATTCTGTCTCAATGCTAACTGTGGTGTTCATGAATGCTGCATCATAAAGTTATCCCAAAAAAATCTCTATTTTTGAACATTTACAGGCTATTCACTGTGTGTCTGTCAGCAG
>NW_007579341.1:57307-58470 GCF_000690725.1 Stegastes partitus | reverse complement strand
ATTTCTTCCCTCCAGCTTCCAGACTTAGCTCGTGTATATTCTGTGTTGAGCACAACAACCACATTACATGTCACCAATTTTGCTTTGAACTATGAGCAAGTCCCTCGGGGAAGTCTTCAGACATGCAGATGCATCAGAACTTCGAAACCAGTGCAACAGGGACAGGCATAGTACGGTCCAACTCCAACCGCCAGTTCTTATTAGCTTTGAATTGTGATTCACAAGTTAAATGTTTACCGACTGGATCATTAAATTAGCAAAAACTAAAATGAACTGACAAAAAACTACATAAAACAACAACAACAAAAACGTCAGTAATAACAGAATTAGAATGTCAGAAAGTAGTTGGTGGCTCTAAAATATCAACTTCAATTTAGTTTATCATAATCAAATTCATATCTTTAGTATGATCATTTCCTTACCTTTTTGAAGAGCAGGAATGAGCTGTCAGAGTTACCCCTTACACCACCATAAGCTTCCATGGCATTGACTGAAAAAAACAAGAAAAACCTTTATTTTCTACAACTTTCTACCATATAATGCAAGAAAGTGACTTTTCATCCATTAAACACAGCTGCACATGGATTCAAGTTCATGCATTTCACTCTCCATCTATGATATTTAGCTCACTTTAAGCAGGTAGACATGAAAATAGACTGTCTTAACACATTTAGCAGCCTGTGTATCACTTTCTTAAACAGTGGTTTCTAAAACCATGACGTAGAAAGTTGTGCATTCAGACTGTTAAACCAAGTAAACAAATTTATAACTCAAAAAATTAACTGATAAACCAAGCAAACTGCTTAGAGGACAATAAATCATACAGCATTCCAAATACAAGTGGGGAATAACACTTTTTGTTTTCATAAACTTGTTCAGTAATGTAGTTTAATAGCGCATTTGATTGTCAGCTAAACAGAGTAGTGACATCTCAGGAATAGTGATAAAGAATTTTGTTCTTTAGATGTGACCTCATCACATAAAACTTTACACAATAATAATCAATCAGGACCTGCAACATTTCTGAGCCTCAAGGCAGCATACAAGTCATAGTGCTGTATTTAAATTTTTATTATAATTTTTGTATTATTTGTAACAACAACTAACAATCCATGCTGTCTTTCAGTGGTTATAAATAACTTTAACACGACATTATCCACCGT
>NW_007579341.1:56176-57052 GCF_000690725.1 Stegastes partitus | reverse complement strand
AGGTGGCAGTAAATCCTGACAGATTTCCTGGACTAATAAAGTTGTTCCGACAGTATTGTTGGACATCTGCTCAAGCTGAGCAGCTGTTTCCAGCAGCTGGACTAACGTTACCTACAGAGAACAAGTCACTCCATCATGTGGATCGGGTACGAGGATTATTTTAATCACAAACTGATGTGAAAAGATGAATAATATTACAGGTCATTTACTGTGGAAGACTGCAGCTTGTTTGCTGTGTAGCCTGGTGTTTACGTGTTCTTTAGATTTCTAATGAAAGTGAACCAAGTTTGCAGCAAACATGACGTGTCAGTGATTAAAAAATGTTTTCAGCATATGGCAAAGCATCCACTAGATTTCATTCATTCAACAGATGAACAGATTATTGATGGTTAACTATCTAAATGTTCACCCTTTTTGGAGACCAGACACGAGATATGAATTATAATTTAAAAGAAGCAACTACCTTGAGGTACAGTGAGAGGGATGTTGTTCTTTTTGCAGAAGTCCACAGGAAGGATGGCATGAGAGGAAGCATGGTAACAAAACCAGCCAGAGTCTTTTTCTGATGTGGTGCCATCGATGCCCACCATCAGGTAGCCGTCTAACAGCACCTGGGAAGAGGAACAGAGACACAGCAAAGACAAGGACAGAAGTAAAGTGAGGGAGGGAGTGGGTTTAAAACAATGTAATATGATGCACAATTCAGTAATAAAGGGATGCTTAATCATTTACACGACTGATCTGAGCAGATTAGACAAACAACAAACAAAAGCACAAACAGTTTACCTTGTGTATAGTGGCCACGCAGATACTTCCCAGGTTGAGAGGGTCGATGGCCTCCAGCTTCATTCCTTCTTCAAAGAAACTTCCCTCCAT
>NW_007579341.1:0-54661 GCF_000690725.1 Stegastes partitus | reverse complement strand
ATTTTATTCTGAGGTTCACATTAGATGCTCTATTGTTCTCATAAACGCAACTTAACTTAGTGCTCCTCCAAATATTTTGTTCTCTCTTAAAAATGATTAATCCAGTTGCACAAATTTCCACATCAACAGTTTTTTGCTCATTTTGTTCATTCATTGGCTTTGAATTTAAATATTAATCTCAACTTGTTCTTCCCTACATCAAGCTAATTAATTTGACATGATGGTGTTTGTTCCACACCTCATGTTATCTTGGATGACACTAGACTCGGTTTTTAAACTCACCAGGAGTTTTAATGTTGTGACCCACTCTGGCGGACCAGCCTATCGGGTGCAGGAGGGGACTCCACATGTGGCACCAGAAATCAGAGACGGTGTTCTCCGGAGCGTCACTTTGGTCAGCGTACACCAGCCGCAGGCGGCCTCCGACGATGGACTCGATGAGGGCCACGCGGGTCCGGCTCACGTGTTTGGGGTCCACGACCTCCACCCGCATGCCAATTCTGAAAGAGGTCTTCATGTGTTCTGCCAGCTGGGAAGAGGACAGAGAGTTGCAAAGTGACAGAGATGCTGATGATGTGTTTAATTAATTCTTTCATCTAATTTGATTCCTTACACCTCTCCACTGGACAGATGGGGTTCTGATCGCAACATCAGGCTGCATTAAGTTTACCTTCAGGTAGAAGTCGACAGTGAGAGTGTGGGCCCCCACCAGCTTTTTCATCAGATACTCTTTCCAGTCTGGGATGTTCGTATTCACATCTGAAGACACACAATTTTGTCAAATTAGAAAATATCAGATCTCAGTCAATCACTACATATTTACATGCCATAATAATCCTGATAATACGCTACTGTGCTCCGAGTTTAGTGCTGAGCCCACCAGCACAGTAAGAACTCACATTTTCTGTCCAATTATCACTTTGTGAGCCACTGAACACTTTTCTTCCACCTACATGAGTGTGATCATGGTCATGCAGCTCTGTGTTTGCACGGCTTCGTGCTTCAGGTTTGAATCCTCACCTTGCGGCGGCACCAGCAGCTTGCTTGTCATGGCGCACCACCCGATTGGGTTCAGCTCTCCTGAAACGAGGCTGCACCAGAAGTCATGGCTGCTATCGTGCTCGAAGCCTTCGTATCTTAGCAGAGCTTTGTATCCTGGAGAAGAAGAGCGGTGTTACTGCTTTGTCAAAATGTTGAGAAAATTTGGGAGTGTTAGTTAAGGTCAGATATTGGAAGCCGAATTCATGAATTGCTGAGATATGTACATTTTGATGTTGGTTACTTAAAAACTTCAATAAGGTTTTTGTTCATTTAACACTTTCATATCTCTAGATAACTGGTGCACTGTAGCCTATTTAGTCTTGTTCTGGCTGATTTTATCATCATAACTACAGAGTTAATGATTTGTCTGTGGTAAAATAAACACTGACAGAAAGATGTACACACCTGCAACCTGGATGACCGTGGCGATCCAGTACACTTTACTGGGAAGAACTGCGTTTGAGTTCAGGACCTCCACTTTCATCCCGACACTGATGTCGTCCCAGTTGGCACACAGAGGAGCCTGCAGAGGAGGTCAGAGGTTTCCTGACAGATTAATGTGAAGTTCATTATGTGCTCCACTTAAACCATTTTTAGGACTTTCAAGAGTTACTCTGAGCAACATGTACAGCTCATTTCTAACTGTATGAGGTGTGTCAGAAAAGTTCCAGGACTGGCGTCACAAAAGATAGATTTTAAACCCAAACTACAAACTACAAGTTTTCCCCTTTCAGGGGAAGCACGTCTACAAAGAGATCCTGCGGCGTTTGCTTCGTTCACTGTGCGAGAAGAGGCCAGAGTTGTGGCAGGACAAGTGGTGGCTGCTTCACCATGACAACACGCCTACCCACAATGCCCTGAGCATCCGACAGTTCCTGGCTGAGAAGAACATCGCCGAGCTGGAGCAACCTCCCTACTCACCCCACCTGGCTCCGTGGGATTTTTTTCTCTTCCCCAAGCTTAAGGGGTCATCAAGGGGATCTGTTTTGAAGGAGCGGACGACATCAAGATGGCTGTGACGACGGAGCTGTGGAGGATCCCGGAAGAATCCTTCCAGGAGTGCATGGCGACGTGGCAGAGAAGGCTGGGAAAGTGTGTTAGACTCCAGGAGGATTACTTGGAAGGAGAAAACTTGTAGTTTGTAGTTTGAAATATATCTTTTGTGACACCAATCCTAGAACTTTTCTGACACACTTCATAATTTTTTTATTATTATTTTATTTATTTGTCTCATTGTTAATTCGTACACTTTTTAATTTTTTTTTTTTTAGCATTGTTACATTTTGTATCTATCTCATATAGCCATATATTCTTTTAATGTTATTTAATTGTAAGCTTCTCTGCATTTATTGTTTGAGCCTCAGCACCACTAAAAAACGATGGTTGTCCCGCAATGTGCTCTCAGAGGTTTTAAATAAAATGAAATAACTACAGTATTTTGCTGTCTCTTCTCTTGACAACAGCAACATAAAACAGCATGTAAAACCAGAGTATTTTTAAATTTTACATCTTACTTACTTCAGTTTTTCCTAAATATGAACATAATGAGACAGTTTCGTTAAAGGTCTCATATTGTAAAAATACTTTTTGTGTTTTTATATAAACTCAGAGGTGTAAAATAAAAGCTTTCAAAATATGAAATCGCCCACTCCTGCCACTCCTCACACAATCTTTAACTGCTAACAAATGTGCCTCACCTCACACTCATGAGCAGGAACGAAGATTTCATGACAAAATAATTGCTGTTTAAAAGGCTGTGTAAGTATAAACTCGACAAACTGCTCATTTTTGTCTATAAACAAAATAGTGTTCATTTATAGAACTCACGTGTCTGAAGCAGGAGACAGACGCAGCCAGAGATGTTTCCTTCTCTAAATAGGAGCCCCAGTCGAAGCCAAAAGATGCTGCAAAATAAAAAGATCAGAGGAAAGTAAAAACTTGTACCATGTCTGCATGTGCACCGTATGCAGCTTCTAAAAAGACATACAGCAAATACAAGTCAAGCTTGCCTTGTTGAATAAAACAAAGTGAGGACCTGATGTTTACAGACAATAAATCATTTTCTGCAGTTTTATGTAGATTTCCTTTCTAGGGAAAATAATGTATATACAAGTGTGTATTAAGTGCCTTTACCATCGACTGCTGGTGCGACTGGAGGGGTTCTGTTCATCTTGCTCAGCACGGTAGATTTTTTTGAGGGGGCCTTTCCCTGCAGAAACAAAAAGAAAAATAATAATTTCCTTTCCATAGTGGTGACACAAAGTGCAAGAAAGGAGAGTAAATGAGACACATCCCGGTAAGTGGCAGCTTATCAAAATGTCAAAATGGCTTTAACAGTCGTCAAAAATCAAACATTTCTGGTCTGCTTTCCTTGCCGGTCAAACCATCCCTCTAAAAAATTTCACATGGCAAGAAAAATCCATCGAGGTCTGGACTCCACAGGCCTCTGAAGGGCTCCTGTGGTATCAATCATCAAGATGAACAGATCCTTCAAGTCCTGGAAGTTGTGAGTTGAGGCCTGAATGGATTGGTCTTGGTTTTGTGATACATCCCACAGATGCTCGATCAGATTGAGATTTGGGGAATTGGAAGGCAATTAAGTACCTTGAACTCTTTGTCATCTTCTTCAAACCATTCCTGGTCAATGTTTGCAGTGTTAGAGGGAGCTGAAAGAGTCCACAGCCATGAGGGAATAATGTTGTCATGAAGGATTGTACAAGGTCTGCAACAATGTTCATGTAGATGAAGTGTGTCTAAGTAGCATTCACATGAATACCAGGACCCACAGCAGAACATTGCCCAGACCATCACACAGCCTGTGTTGGCTTGCCTTTTTTCCCCACAGTGCATCCTGCTGCCACATCTTCTTGAGGTAAACAACACACGTGTCAAACACAATATCAAAGTTGGTGTAGTTCATCAAACCAGGCCAACTTCTTCCATTGCTCCATGGTCCAGTGCTGTCAGTGGTTGACAGGGGTCACTCTGGCTGGTCTACAGTCACAGATTCATGCAAAGCAAACTGTGTTCTGACACTGTTCCATCATAGCAACATTAAGGATTTCAGCAGTTTGAGCCACAGCAGCTCTTCTGTTGGACTGGACCACAAAGGTCAGCCTTCATCCATGGCTCTGTTGCTGGTTCACTGGTTGTCCTTCTTTGCTCCACTTTTGGTAGAAACTGACCACTGCGTACCAGGAACAACCGACAACACTTGCAGCTCTGTAGACTCTCTGACCCAGTCATCCACCCATCACTATTTGATCCTTGTCAGTATCACTCAGATCCCTACACGGCTCACTTTTCCTGCTTTCAACTCATCAGCCTAATACATGGTATCCTTTGACTGGTGTCACTGTAATGAAATATTCAGTGTTGTCCTCACCTCGCAGTGATTTTACTGTTGTGGCTGATCACAATAAGTGCAGGGCTACTTAAAATTACAATCACAAAACTATTGTTTTCTTATCAATTAATCTGCCAGCAACATCAGAGTTAATGGTCTAAAAATAGCATTCTAGTTTTTCAAGAGCTCAGATTCTGGTTTTCATATTGGTTCTTCTGTCAGTCCTCGGAAACTTATAGATGATGGCAGGTTCAGTTTATAGTTTTTTTTTTTTTTTTTTTTTTTTAGCTATTTCTACAATAAATATGACATTTAAATACAAATATAAATGTTCACATTATTATGCATATTTTGACTAATTTATGACACTAGTATAATAATAAAAAGTATTATTATGCTGCCTTGATGTCATATTGATTCTATTCTTCAGGTTTTTTTACATTCAGCCCCATTTTTTAAAAAAAATTTTAATAAATGTATTTTACATGTCTCGAGGTTAGGTGCTGATGTTTCAGTACATCCTACATCCTCTGCCTCCTCTCTGTCCTGACTCACCGATGCTCTCAGGTAAACGTCGGCCTCAGACAGGTGGGCGTGTCTGAACCGGTCCGGGACCGCGGTGGTCCTGAGGGTCCGGTGCCGGCGGCTCGGCTGAAGCGGAGGGTCGCTGTGATAGTCATCGGGCTGGAAGTGCTTCTGGCAGACGAACAGCTTGCTGAGGAGCCGGAGGGGCGTGTTTACATCCATGTCCAGGCTGAGGAGCCACTGCCTCAACCTCTCCGGGTCTCCCAGCGGGAACCGATGGAAGGACAGGTTGGGCCGCTTGATGCTGTAGCAGCTGTCGACGCAGCACTTGAGAACCATCTGAGCTGCTTTTATTTCACAGACGATAAACACGGAGCGACACGAGGCGAAGACGACAGCCGGAAGCTGCTCGGGTCGCAGCTGAGACATTTAAGTCCAGCGCGGTCCCCCTGCTCTTCTTCTACGGCTGATTTTCTGCAGCGGCTGCAGGTAAACAGCTGCGCGCACACAGCGCCACCGTGTGTTCGCTTTTATAGCACATGAATATTAGTGGTGGAAAGTAATTGAGTACATTGACTCAGACAAGTACAAATTGGACGTACAGTCGTCTTCAAATTTGATCATACCCTCCCATTGAAGAAGAAGAAAAAAAAACAACTGTCACTGAAAAAAGTTGAAATTGACAAAAGTAATAATAATAAAAAAAAAAATGAAAATCATGACATTGATTTTTGCATTGTGGTTCAACAGAAGTATTAAAAATCAAACAAAAAACAAAAACAAGCAAACAAGCATGATGGGACCCGTAAACTAATATTTTGTTGAACAACCCTTTGAGCCAATCACTGCAATCAAGTGTTTTCTGTAACACTCAATCTGTTGACAGCTATTTTGATTTTGGCCCACTGCTCATCAGCAAAGTGCTCTAATTGGTCCAGGACAGGTTTTTTTTTCTTTTTAGTTATTCTTTTCAACCACAATTCAAAAGCAATGTCTTATTTCACTAAGTTATAACTTAGCAAATTTGTATTTATTATTACTTTTTTCAGTTTCTAATTATTTGGGTGACTGTTGTGAATTTTGCCTTTTCTTCAATGGAAGGACATGAATACATTTGAGGACAACTGTACTTGTATTTTGAGTATTTTTCTCAGGACACTTAACAACCTGTTTATATGGTGCAATAAATTTGTCTGTGGTATGATATGTTTTATTTCTGTCGTGGTGGTACAATACTGGTTTTTAGTATTGATTTATTAATTTTAATTTTTTTTACTTTCATTTTATTTTCTATCCATTTTTCTATACTGCACTTTTCTACTTCGCTATATACACCAGCTTTAGTTACTTTTAATCTGAAAATTATACGCAGAATATACTATTACATACTGGTAAAATACAACACAACGTTAAAGATTAAACCAGCAGTACCAGTGTGGAGTCAGCGTCACATTTCACAAGTCTATGAGTCGGTAACAGCTCCACCAATTACTGATTTTTCCCTTAAAACCTCTTGCTTGGTTTTGCATCACTAAAGGTTCAAACAATCCAATATCTTGCCCATTAATCTTCTTATTCTTCCTAACAGCAGCAGGCCTCTTCAACAGGGCCAGAGACCTCCAGTGGCACCGCCTCTCACCCACCACCCTCTACCACTGACACTGACACTGACTCTGTGATCAATGATTAATAATAATCCTATTGAAAAAGCTGTGCATTAACATAATGCAATAACACAAAGCTTATTAAATAGGATTATTATAATGCTCTGTTCATTTCAAGTTGGGTACATCACATACTATGCACTCTTGCACATTGATGGGAGAAAACACCACATCAAATTCCTTGCATGCAAAAAACTTTTTGGTAATAAAACTGACTCTGATTCCGAATAATCATGTGAAGAGCCCTCAGATTTGTCTGCTGTCTCTGTATAATAATGTAGTTCACACCAGCTCCAACAGTGACATGCTGTTGACACACTGAGGCTCCACTACTAATAATCTAAAGATGTCATTTAGAATAATTTATCAGTCACAGGGGTCAAATCAGTACTTTATTACATTAACTACATTTTGCTGCTAAATCTTATGTAGTTTAAATTAAGAGGGATTGTTCATGCAGAGCTTTTACTAGTAATGTAGCATTTTTACATTGCTGCACTGGTATTTCACTTCACTTTACTAGTTGTGAAACTGCATCTCAATCTGCAGACATCTTCTCAGATTTGTGAAGGTGTGCCTGATTTTGTCCGATTGGAGAATGTGTGAGGAAATACGCAAATGTGTATTCAGAAGTAAAAGTGTACGAAGATGTATAAATGTTTATACAGACTTGTAAGTGGGATTAAGATTACGAAGAAACATAGAAAGAAACGTAATCAATCTTTTATTATTACTGAAGCCTTTATGAGATGGAAAAAAACAAATAATTCCTTATTTCTATATCAGGTGCACCTCTGTGTTGGCTACACTACTGCTGTGTCTGAGCTCTGCAAATGTGTGTGGTGATCTGTCTCAGTCTCAGGGTTTCTTTGCCCCGAGCCAAGGCTAGTGACTCCATCAATGTCGTGCGAGCAGCAGCGAAGGTGGAGAGGACAGAAATAGTTATATGAAAAATGTACCTTTCTGTATAATGAATTATTTAAATTTGAGATTTTAAGAATGGGCGACACCGGGGAGCAGTGGTTAGCACTGCTGCCTCACAGCACGAAGGTGCCCAAAATGTTCTGTGTGGAGTTTGCATGTTCTCCCTGTGCCTGCGTCAGCTCTCTCTGGGTGTGACGGTCCCCCCCCACAGTCCAAATACATACATAGCAGACTAACTGGTGATTTTAAATTGATCAAAGGTGTCAGTTTGAATGCCTGTGTCTCTGTGTCAGTCTTGTGATGGACTGGTGACCTGTCCAGTGTGTATTTCACCTCTCACCCAATGTCAACTAAGATAGATGAGACAGATTTTCAGAGTAGGTACTAACTGTGGACAACTAAGTTGTCACCTAGAACTAGACGGAATGGATTAAGCCTCATACACAGAGATTATTTTAGGGGAAAACTTCTTGCCACTTAATGAGTATGAGCACCAAAGCTTAAAACTCCCCAAAAGCTCGTCCTATTACTTAATTAAGCAAAGCAATTAAGTAAAACTGCCCCACTGCTGCTACCCATAGTTTAAACAGCAGAGTCTTTTCAAACAAACAAATAAGATCATCTTCTTCTCACCTGCAGACGAGCCAGTATGGAGGACCTCTTGGAGTTTGATGAATAGGAGCGTGAGCAGGAGATGCTGCAGAAACGTTTTGTCTTTGAAAAGAAGGAGCTAACTGTGCCGGTGGTCCCACACATCTCACACATCACTGTAAATATACATAAAGCAATCAAAAATAGTTGTTGTCTCACTGTTTGAAACATCATCAGTGTTAGTTCATAGCCTATACAGAACACTGAGATTTTAATGTTAAGTGTCATTGCTGCTTTTGACTCATGTGATTCTTGTCTGTGGTAAAACAGCACTCAAATGAACCGACAGAAAAAACACATTTTGCTCTTTCTTAACCTGCAACTCACCCGGCCGATCATCTTCGTGTTTTTCCCCCAGCTTCAACCCTAATCCTGCCAGACGTTCTTCATTACCCCCTCCATCAGTTTTATCAGACCGTATTTGAGTCATTTCATTGCGTTCTCCCTTTGAAGATGAAACAGCATTGTAGTTAGACAGCGTGAAAGAGATTTTACATCACACCTGTAAACAATAGCAGGAGCAGTGCCTTTCTCTCACGGCAGTAAAACTAAGTACTCACACTAGTGCTGCGCTCTCTTGGTTCAGCTGTAATACTCCGGCGTTGGATGGCAGGCAGGCATCTGCTACAGCCTGCTCCACTGCAGGCGGAACAATGTGGACGGACAAAGACTGTCGGAGCAGCTCCTGGTCTCAGCTTCAGAGCCCCTGTAGGTGTTCTGGACTCAAAGTACTCCTTCCCAAAATGCTCACTGCAAAGGTGGGAACTGGGTGAGGCGACCCAGTGGCTGCGGGTGCGCTGGACCTGTTTCTCCCATTTGCGAAACTCCTCAGGGTCCTTGGGGAATTTAAATAGTGTTACACCATCTTCGGCAGTTTTGCCGCATCCATAGGCCACACAGTGGTAAGGCATCGTGTGTTGTGCTCACAACTGGACTGTCAAGTCTTCAACGCTTAAAGCATGACCCACTTTCAAAGAATTCTTTCTTCTTTTGAGTTGTAGGCAAGCTCTGCAAAGGAAAAGGTGGTTGCACATTATAACTAAGAGAGAATTAGGCATTAATTAATAACAAACAATATGTAGCAATTGTCTGCAGTTAATACCAATTCCTAGACACTAGTGATGTGAAAACTGCTGTGGTAGAGCTGGATAATAACTGATCAAATATTTATGCAGTTTCTTGGTCCAACTTTTTTTTTTGTCTCAAAAGCTGACTTACCCTAAAATGTTATACTGTAATTTTAAACTGACAATGATGAATCATGCTTCCAAGAGTTTGTCTGATATATTTACTTTAGAAATAATAGTAGAAATAATACAAAAATAATAATAAAAAAATAATAATAATACATTTTCTCAAACATGAACGTGAAGATTATTAACAACTTATTATTTTTGCAATATTCATGTGTTTATACTGAAAGCATATTTGCTGAATTGACGACTAAGAAGCTTGATATTTATTTTGGTGATAACATCTTGTGAACAAGTCCTAAACGAAGACGGTAACTAACCCAGCATGTACAACATACAATGCATCAACTAGGCTAACTTCTAAATAGAAGTTCAAACATTTATTAACTGAAGACAAAGTAAACTGTATTACCAGCTACAGCATGAAAAAAATCTTTACAATTCATTTTGTTGTTAAATTCATTGTTACAGTGAACAGGTTTATAATCACACGTTTGTCAAAACATAAACAAAAGTGTGATTAGCTCACATGCTACTGTACATGCATGCTAAGTGCTAACTGCGCTAAAAGCACGTTTGTCCAATTAAAAATCATACATTTCCTCGTTACTGAATGCAATAACTACTTACTGAGGCTAATGACATGTAGGCATTTCATGAAGTATCTCATTTAACAGCAAAAGTATTTGGATCAAGTTGTTTTGCTGCTCTTCACATCTCCCGGCACTGTAATGTGGTCGCCTGAGTTTTACGTCAACTTGCGCGCGGACAAGGAATTCTGGGAAGTGAAGTTTTAGCAGAAGTGGAAATAGAACACCAGCTTTTCTGCTGCAAGAAGTGTTAAGACGTCGGTTGCGTGTATTTGTGATTAACGCAGAAGTTATAAATAGAAGTAGTGGTACTTACAACAGGAGAAGTCTGAGGGGTTTTCCTATAATAAAATACATTAGTGGTCTTTCTTTTACAAATTAAACGGCACATCTTGTGTTCTGTAACTTTTCATCTGCAATATATAGATGTATTACTAGAGGGAGAATTACTCAAGTCTTTAACTAAAGTAAAACTAGCAATATCACAAATTACAAATACTTGATTACAAGTAAAATTAAACATTTATTGTAAATCTTGTATAAGAAAAATCCGTAAGTATGATTAGCAAAATGTTTTGAAAGTAAAAGTCTGTTTTTCTACAATTCTGGAATTTGCGGACGCTTTCATTTCAAAGCGACTTATATCTGAGAGTGGACACAACACAAGCAAGTATCTAGTCAGGAGAAAACAATCTGGATAAGCGCCATAGAACAAGTTCAAGTGTGATAGGGCGTTGATGCCAACAGCGGGCTGTGTGGGAAATAAGAGGACATTTTTTGTTGTTGTTGTTGTTTGTTTTCAGTCTGTCAAGTGCAAAGGTGTTCAGTGAAGAGCTGGGTCTTTAGTCTTTTCTTAAAGACTGAGAGGGAATCAGCAGGTTGAACAGAGTTTGGTAATTCATTCCACCACCGGGAAACCCCAGAGGAGAAGAGTCTAGCTATCGACCTCTGACCCTGTTGTAGTGGTTATATTATATGGCTTTTGTTGGTCGAGCGTAGTGAGCGGGACGGAGTGTAGACCTGTTTTTATGTACTATACTATATAATTATTGCTGACTCATTAATATGGAAGCAGCATTTAGACGGTGAAACTCACTAAGGGGCCAGTCTGTGTCATTTCAGACAGCAGTGTTGCTCCACTGTCACAGATTTTTGTTCAGCGTTTATGTTGTTTTTTGTGACATGTTCAAGATATTTTGGGTAAAACTGGACAATTTCAGATTTCAGATTTTCAGATTTTTGTTCTTTCATTCGCAAAATAGCATCTTACCAAGGAAGCCACTTTAAGACTTCAGTATCTCCAGAAATAGAACTCTCACAGCCATGACATTTGATGAGGACACAGAAAAAACTGTTTCCAGGCAATTCAAATGATTACATGACTATAGTCGAGGCCACATTTTTATTTACTGGCCCTTGAAAATGGAAAACTTCACATCTTGTTCCTTGTCACCTACCTTTAGTCACCACTTACCATCAAACACGCAGGCTGCATCATTCAAGTGTTCCTCGTCTTTTGGTGCCAGTAATTCATGTTCTGGCACCATCTATAGAATAGAATAAAATAGAATAGAATAGAATAGAATAGAACTTTGATCCCCTTGGTGGAAACCTCAGGGAAATTGTTGCGCCAGCAAAAGCAACACCAACACAACATTAGCAATAATAGCAATAATAATAACAACAACAATAATAACAGCAATGGATACAGTAAAAAAATTTGCCAAAAATCCAACATATTCCACACATTCCGGTGATAGAGCATGATGCTCTACCTCACCCCAATGTCCTCACTCCTCACATAAGCTCATATAAGCTCTCACTCATATAAGCGTGACTTTAAGACCAACAGAGACAATGACATGGCATTTGAGAATTTTCTTTCTGCAAAGACAATAAATATAAGTCCACTGATGAATCATGACCTTGCATTGTTTTCTTTTGCTATGTTTAGTGCAGCGTTGATCTCCTGTTTTACTTGTCTTGCTGTTGTAACAATTGTCATAATGTCTTTCAAAAACATAAGATTTGTTGTGATGTGTGTTAAATGATAAGTTTTTTGTTCAGTGTTAATTTTAAGTATTTGTATCTGAATTTTCAGTAAGGCAAAATAATGTTAAACTTCAACATTAAGACAACATAAATGCAACATGTAACTTTTCACATATATTCACAACATATAGACCCCTTACAGATCCACTTAAAGGCCTCAGAAATTGGTGAAATGTCGACCAAGGACTGTATGTTCAGTAGGAAATATGAATACCTCCATATACAGTTGAAACCAGAAGTCTACATACACTGTATAAAAAGTCATATAACCTTTTTTTTTCTCACACATTATACCAGACTAAACTTTTCTTATTTTAGGTCAGTTAGGATTACCAATTTTTTTTTTCTATTTGCTAAACGGCAGAATAATGAGAGAATTTCTTTTAATAAGATTTTTACTACTTTCTTCAAAGTCAGAAGTTTACATACACAAAGATTACGATGCCTTCAAACTATTTAAGAAAGCCCACATGATGAAGTCATGGTTTTGGAAGCTTTTGATAGGTTAATTGACAACATCTGAGTTAATTGGAGGCACACCTGTGGATGTATTTAAAGGCACACCTCAAACACACTGCTTCCTTTTATAGCAACATGGGAAATCTAACGAAATCAGCCAAGATATCAGGAAGAGAATTGTAGACCTCCACAAGTCTGGTTCATCCTTGGGTAAAATTTCCAGATGCCTGAAGGTTCATCTGTTCAAACAATTATATGCAAGTATAGACACCATGTGAATGTCGTGCCATCATAGCGCTCAGGAAGGAGACGAGTTCTGTGTCCCAGAGATGAAGTGTTTTGGTGCGAAATGTGCGTATCAACCCCAAAACAAAAGCAAAAGACCTTGTGAAGATGCTGCTGAAGCTGGCAAGAGAGTGTCATTCTCCACAGTGAAACAAGCCATTACTCCAAAAGCAACATAAAAAAGCCAGATTACAATTTGTAAATGCACACAGGCACAAAGACCTTAATCTTTAGGGACATATCCTGTGGTCTGATGAAACTAAAATTGAACTGTTTGGCCTTAATGCCTTAACAAAAAGGGGGAAGCTTGCAAGTCTAAGAACACCATCCCAAATGTAAAGTACGGGGGTGGCAGCAATATGCTGTGGGGGTGTTTTGCTGCAGGAGGGACTGGTGCACTTCACAAAATAGATGGCATCATGAGGAAAGAACATTATGTTAAAATATTGAGGCAACATTTCAATAGCCACGAAGTTACAGCTTGGGTACAAATGGGTCTTCAGATGGACAATGACCCTAAGCATACCGCCAAATTAGTTACAAAGTGGCTTCCAGACAACAAAGTCAATGTTTTGGAGTGGCCATCACAAAGCCCTGATCTCAATTCTGGAGAAGATTTGTGGGCAGAGCTGAAAAGGCATGTGGAGCAAGGTGGCCAACAAACCTGACTCAGTTACACCAGTTCTGTCAGGAGGAATGGGAAGAATTCCAGCAAACTATTGTGAGAAGCTTGTGGAAAGAAACCCAAAACGTTTGACCCAAGTCATACAGTTTAAAGGCAATGCTACCAAATACTAAGGAAATGTATGTAAACTTTTGAGTTTGAAGAAAGTAATAAAATATTCTCTAAAAACAAATCTCTCTCTCATTATTCTGGTATTTAGCAAATAGAAATAATTTTGATAATCCTAACTGACCTAAAACAGGAAAAGTTTAGTCACATTTAACGTCAGACAGTGAGAAAAAAAGGTTTTATGTCTTTTTATACAGTGTATGGAAACTTCTGGTTTCAACTGTATATACACTTGCAGTATGTTTCTATGGCCCCAATACCATGTTGTTAATTTGTGTTTAGGGTTAAATTTCAAACATTCCAGGTCAGAAAACAAGAATTTCCTCAAATTCAGCTAAAATAGTACACATTAGTTTGGGTCCCAAATAACACATACGTAATCTCTGAACAGAAACTGAGACATTGCAGCAACATTTTTCTTAATTCTATCTGAACTGACACGGACTGACCCTGTGGTAGATACCATTTTATCAAATTTATTTACTCATAAGTGTCCTATTTTACATTTATGACAATTAACTGCATTTTGTACAATTCATTATATCATAGTGGGGTTTTAATGTCCTAATCTGCTTAGTAACTATGAACTACAGCTGCTAGATAAAGATAGCAAAGTCAAAAGTGCAATGTATCCTCTGAATGTTATTGAGTAGAAGTAAGTTGGTACCTGAGAATTGTACAATGCTTAAGTAAGTGCTCTTAGTTACTTTACACTACTATATGGAATGTTAAACATCTAAATACACCTATTCATTGAACTGTTTTTCTGTATTTTCCTGCTATATGTAGAGCAAAATGGAAGACATTGAAAAGAACACATAAGGAGTTACTGTATGTAGTGAGCAAAAAAAATAAGGCAGACGAGGCAAAATATGTTTATTATTCTAGATTCCTAAAAGTAACCGCTGTTTTCCTTGATGACAGATTAGTGCACTGTAGGTATTATCTTTACCAGCTCAATGAGGTCATCACCGGGAGTGGTTTATCTGTTAACATGTGTGCTTATCGGCTTCTAAACGCAATTTAGATCATCAGTTGTAGTATGTGGAGCAAATGGCCTCACTCAGCTACTGTAGTTACTCATATCAGGGCGAGAACTGCTCAACTAAGTAAAGAGAAACAACAGTCAGTAATTATTTTAACATGTGAAGGACAGTCGGGCCAGAAGGTTTCAAGAACTTCTAAAGATCTGCTGCAGATGTTAAGCTAGTTACAGTTAACAGTCCAAGAAATCTCATGTTGAAGTGTCCTTGGGCAAGACGCTGAATCTGAAGTTGTTCCCAATGGCCAGCAGGGACGTTGCATGGCAGCTCAGTCGCCATTGATGTGTGAATGGGTGAGTGGGAAACACTGTGAAGAGCTTTGAGTACCACTAAAGTAGAAAGGCACTATCCAAGTGCAGACCATTTATCATTCGAGTCCACACCAACACCTTTCTGAATTCAAGCAACAGATGCTAAGATCCCCTACAAACCCTCGACCTAACCTCCCCTAACTTACTTTCACCCCTCTAACTCTCCTAGAAAATCCAGCATGATGGAGAGCTGCTGCATTCGTTGACTTGGCCTCCACAATCATTCAACCTAAACCAGGTTGAGATGGTTCAGGGTGAGTTGAACATCAGAGTGAAGGATAAGCAACTAACAAGTGCTCAGCATGTGTGTGAACTTCTTCAAGACTGTTGGAAAAGCTCCAGGGACGACCTCAAAGCTGTTATCAAAGCAAAAAGTGGCTATTTAAAGAATCTAAATTATATCATATTCACACCTACAGACAATTTAGAATCATCAATTAACCTCAACATGCTTTTGGACTGTGGGAGGAAGCTGCACGCTACACGGGGAGAAGATACAAACTCCACGCAGAAAGATCCCAGTGGGGACACCGGGACGCGACCTTCTTGCTGCGAGGCAACAGTGCTAACCACCGAGCTACCTTACAGCCCTTCAAATATAATATTACCACTAATTTAAAAAACGAAAATCTTGTGAGAAGATTTTGCAAGCGTATGCAGGGGAGTTTTGTGGTGACACTGGCAGAACCATTCAGTCATTTGATCTGCTCACAGTTATTCTGATAAGATAGTTTGGAAGCTACAGGTATAATTGTTCTGAGATTTGTATGTTATGTAGGACTACTCCCTGTGATTGTGGTGACAATTCACTTTTACATTTTGCACCATTATCAGGCTAATATGTATCCATGACAATTGCACTGAAAAAAAAAAAAAGTCCTGTCAATTTTCAGGTCTAACTCTACATAAAAGCACACTTCTGCTTAACTATCCATCTACAACATGTTTTTGGACTGTGTGGGAGGAAGCTGGAGAACCCGGAGAGAACCCACACTACACGGGGAGAACATGCAAACCCCATACAGAATGATCCTATGTGTTCTCACCGGGATGTGAACGGGTGACCTTCTAGCTGTGAGGCAACAGTGCTAACCACTGAGCCACCCTGCAGCCCATCTGCTTAACTAGATTGTCTAAAATGAATCTTTCTGACCTTCTTTCAAGATTTTATGTGCCACAATGACAGTTAGTCGAACTCCTGTTAAGTAATCTTAACAAGTGAAAGTCACTCACTGCTTTGGCAGCTAAATTTGCTTTTGCAATCTATAAGCCTACAGACATAAATGTCCCTCATATCCAATTAAAAGTTGCTCATCAAGGCAAGGCAACTGTTTTCTACTTGAATTAAGTCAAAGGATCTTCCTCAGAAATCACAAGATGTTTAATTTATTCTTGAACAAGACCGACTGATTTTGAATTTAAATATGACATTATTACATATGATCAGATCTGCAGCTTTTCCACTGTGTGCTTATCCATGTCAGCCTTTAGTCTCTAAATCTTATGGCAGTGTTTCCATTCAATTTGATGTAAATTGTAATGGTCCACAGAGGATGCATAAAAATATTTTTGGTAACACCCAAACTTTTCCTCTTGTTCCAACATCAGTGCAAGTAAATATCTAAATCTAATTTGCAGCTGACATTAAATTGAACAAATGCCTTCATACATACCAGAAGAAGAACCCTTCGGGACCCTAATAACCCTAAAATGTTTCCTCAGGTCTTTGTCAGGACAAGCTGTAGATGTTAAATAGAAGAAGACATCAAAGAAAGAGTCCAGTCATCTGTGGTTTGATCTGTACTTTCACAATAATATGGCAAGATTAAGGTGCATGTTTGGATTTGGCTTGATTTCAGTCTTTTTTTTATTAAAAAAAAAACAAACAAACAAAAAAAAGCAATTATCTGCAATCAGAATTTAAGCCCAAATTCAATGACAGGTTTATCAGTAAAGGGATTAACACTAGACAACCCCAAATCTGACATTGTTATATGCTTGTAAACTGGTTGTTAATGTCAGTAATGTTCATAAACGTGGAATTTTTTGTTCACAAGTCACACCTCTGTATGTGAAACGTAGCTGGAACTTATTCTGGACTATTTCTGTTTTTCACATTAAATTCTGCAGCACTTTCAGTTTGAAACAAAGAAATGGATACCGCATTTAAGTGCCAGGTGTCAGCTTTAGTTTGAGTAAGCTTATGCCTGAGGTGGAAAAACTGCATGCCATGTAACCTTTTAACACATACTGTCATCTACAGTGGGCCAGAAGGAATCAGACTGTGTGTTGTCTCAACACTAGTCCATAAATGAGCCCCCAAGTGGATCAGAATTAGGTGAGAGTTGCCTTTTAGACAAAGGTGGAAAGAAACCAGTTGAGTTCTGGAATGAAGTTCTAAAAATCAACCCTGATCACACTGATGGAAAAAAAAAAGTGAAGCTTGAACTCTGTGTGTTGAAAGTCAAACAAAAAGCAGAGAGACATGACAACAAGAGCTGAAGGAGGCAACAGGTCTGAGAGAGAATCACTAGAGAAGATACAAGAGTCTGCTGGTGTCTGTGGGTCTGTCTAGTTATCTGTGGTGGAAAGTAACATAAAACGTAAATACTCAAGTACTGTACTTAAGGGTACTTTTGTGCTACTTGTACTTGAGTATTTACGTTTTATGTTACTTTACACACACCCAGTCCACAACATTTCAGAAGGAAATATTGTTCTTTCTGCTCCACTACATTTATTTTACAGCTTTAGTCATTCTTAAGATGCTGATTTTAAGTAATGATATAATGTAACAAACTTTTCAAATAAGACGCAATGTTAAAAATTAAAACAGTGGTTTCCTGACCATAAATGTTCAAATGATCCAATATGTCATCAAAAATCAAAAACTGGAGAAAAGTTCCAAACACTGAAAACAGATTTGTGTGTCAGAACTTTTTTCTTTCCTCTCATATTAATCATGTTTGGAGCCCTCGGATTTATCTGCTGTCTCTGTATATAAAACTATATGTATGGTAGTTCAAACTGCAGCAGCTACAACAGTAGCATGCTGCTGATGCACTGATGCTTCAGTGCTGATCATCAAATGATGTCCGTCACCGCCAATTATGCTAAAGTTGAGTCACTATGTGTTAAAATAGCTGTATCATACACACATTTACAGTTTATACTGATGTAAACCTACTCAAATTTATGTTTTTAAATATAGAATCTATTGTTTTATTTTCATTTGAATGCATTGAAGCACAGAGCCTAAAGGCTAAGAAATGTGTCCAAATTCTTGCAATGCATTGTACAGTTGTGTATTTGTTTATTTAAAAGGATCCCCATTAGTTGATGCCAAGACATCAGCTAGTCTTACTGGGGGCCAGACAATAAAATATCAAAACAAGCATTACAGTCTCAAGTAAAAATAGAACAAAAACAACAACAACAACAAAAACACACAACAAAAATAATTGCGATCACAACAGAAACACATAGAGAAATATATAAAAAAAATAATACATAGAATCTAATACATAGAAATATGTAAAGAAAGACACAAAAAATAATATAATATAGATTTATACATAAAAGGGCTGTGCGGCTGTGGCTCAGGTGGTAGAGCGAGTCAGTCAATGATCGGAAGGTCAGTGGTTGAATTCCGCCCTGTAACCTGTGTCATGGTTGCTGTGTCCTTGGGCAAGACACTTCACCCACCTTGCCTGGTGTGAATGCGTTTGAATGGATTGTTTGAGGTGGTGGTCGGAGGGGCCATAGGCGCAGAACAGCAGCCATGCCTCTGTCAGTCTGGACAGCTGTGGCTACAATTGTAGTTTACCACCACCAGAATGAATGTGTGTGAATGAATAATTGACAGAGTAAAGCGACTTTGAGTGTCTAGAAAAGTGCTATATAAATCTGATCAATTATTATTGTTATTAAAAGACAATACATAGAAATATATATACATAAAAATGCACAGCTCCATGTTAATCTATTGCATAAACATAATCATTACATGAATAAAAATATTGGATAAATTTAAATGTTACATGATGATGTAGATGAGAGGTTAAGGGAGTCTCATGAAATTTCCGTCTAAATAGTGAATGACTGTATGTGCTTTTATGATGATCCTTGCAATAGTTGTGGAGATATTTTTGCTCAAAACTACAAATGTGAGCCAGCTGGTGGCCCTAAAGGAGAAGTCAGGCGTTCAAATGACCGACCATCACTGCCATCCCCTGGGTCATACCACCAGCATAACCTAAAACAGACTAACCCCTGACAACATGCTTTCAAAAGTGCACTGCTAATTTCATCTGATCTTCCAACGAGTTATAACACAGATTTTACATCAGTCTTGAGCGGGGGAAATGATGCCATTACACCAAAGAGACAATATCTCTCTGACACACACAATATCGGTCAACACATGACAAATCATGTCAGCAAACTGAGTATATCACATTATCACCATTACAGGCTGGGTATATTTAATAGATAGTTACAGAGTCAGCAGCAGAGACAATTCATATATCACTGAAGTCAATAGACGCATACATACAGCACGCTCTAAGCAGAAAACATGCACACATACACACAATACATGCAGAGGTAGCACGCTGCACA
Source organism: Stegastes partitus (assembly GCF_000690725.1). Classification (NCBI taxonomy): domain Eukaryota; kingdom Metazoa; phylum Chordata; class Actinopteri; family Pomacentridae; genus Stegastes; species Stegastes partitus. The sequence goes on along the minus strand of NW_007579341.1, from coordinate 35,164 downwards.
TGCATGTAACTCGATTTGCTTTGATTTGTAAAAGGATCCGTTGAGTGCTGAACAATCAGTGATACCGTGTTCGGCTGTACAGCGTGGAACACTGGAGAGAAGGTGCAGAAGGTGTGGAAAGATCATGTCTGAATTTTCTTCACTTCTGAAATCCTTAAGACACTATTCAATCAACTGTTGGGCCACTTGATTATTATTGTCTGATATTTGTACTTAGATTGCTGATTTTGCTACTGCTGGGACTCCACACACAAGTGTTTGTGTTTTTATGTTGAAGCTTTTTGGATACAGGGTAGGTAAAGTATGAATAATAGAGTAAATAAGCACAATTCTTTATGTTTGTTTTTTTGCATTTTTACCTCTATCTGATTTACCACGGATAGAGAATGCAGGGATAGAGAGAGCAGGGTAATGACATGCAGCAAAGGGTCTGGGCCGGCCGGGAATTGAACCACAGAATCACCGCCTGTAGGCATACTTGCCACTGCGGTATGCACCGCAACCACTCGGTCAACGGGTTGCCCATATGTTTGTATTTTAACCAAATTAGCAAACATGATTCCTAGTTGAGGCTGGATCACTGACATGTCAAAGGTGGCAAAAGGCCTCAGACGGCCTCAGATTTACTGAGTGTCTGTTGGTTTGTCACAATTTGCCTAAATTCACATCTGGTTGCATTTGAACACTTTACATACATGTAATAACCTATTAACTTGTGCTTTATTAAAGATATTAAAAATAAAAAGTGTAATAAACCTTCCATCTAGATCAATGCAATTATCAGCAAGCCAGTATGATCAACAAAAAGAAACACATCATTATATAGCATCTTCTTTAAGTTAACTAATGAAAACATTTAGTTTAAATGTGGCACTTTATAGACAAACATCAGAAGGTCTATATTTTTCTTATTAAAAAGAATGTATTGTTTTACATTAAAATGTCTAAACTAGTTCAGAAATCAAATTGTCAAATCATGTTTTAGTTGCTTTTTGTGAGTTGATTTACATGTAACTGATTCTGTTAAGTGGACCATATAGATCACAGGGCACTGAACTAAATTGGATTGTGGCAGATTTAGTGATATTAGAAAACATCATATTGTTGCCTAAAGAGTAATATTGGATTGTAATGAAACTTGTGATTTACATCCCTTATTAAAATGTTTGTTGTTTCACTCTGGCTGTATTTCTGGTGGTTTATTAGATGCTTAGCAAAGATTTAGTGATTATTTCCACTTCTTGTATTCAAGAAAACTTCAAATGTCTTCATTTTGTGTCTTGCTGTGCCACACTGATGGTTCTTTCTGGTAATTAGTTCTGGAAAATATGTTCAAATGGTAGGAGGTTTCATAAGGACTGACTGTGGCACCCAGGACATGCACAATTTGGCAATGATAAAAAAAAAGATGGCACAAAGTATTTCAACATTTGTTAGGGTGCATAATATCGGGCTGGTATCCAATATGTCCATATTTCTAGTTCATTTTAGGTGATTGTGAATACTGATAGATGCCAATATTTCTTTCATGCCACTGCAAAGAAACATCAAGTCTCTTCTGTTGTGGAACCAACATGTTATTATGCCAACTCATGATGGCCCATAGGCAGGTGCGGACATTCACAAAATAGACAATATAAGAAAAAGACTTGAATTTAAATGTGAAACATGTCATTTCTACTTATGTACCATTTTCAGACTAAACTGTGGATTGTGTGGATTTTGGGCTGATGCTGATACTTCATTTTAAAGCCTTCATGAGCTGGTACTGATGCTGAAGTGGATAAAAAGGTGAATTTCTATTGGTTATAACATATGCAGGATGTTGAGTTTATGAAGACTGGAACAGATGAAGCTGATACCTGAGGGGAGATGGGTTTTTTGCCCTGGGGCCATCTAGTGGGTCAAACCAGCCATGATCCTGGTCCTTCGACTGACGATACCAACATTGCCAGAGTTCGATTCCCAGAATAACATATGAACTTGCTGTATAAACCTGTTGCTGTGTGGCAATATATAGGATAAGGCAGGTTTATATTTTTTGTCATGCAGTAAAACTGCAGTGGAGTAGCAAATCACTGTGACAATTTAAAATAATATTTAAAAACACAAAGAGGACAGTGCCTGCAGCAAAGTAGGAACAGGACTGAAGATGCTGCATGAGATTTCTTTCAGAGAATATAGACAGACTTGAATGCAACTGGTAGGTTACCAAACTTTCTCCAAATCAAAGTGAACTGAACTGTGGAAGGATGTAGAACTTTCGGGAACTTCCTGCCATATGCTGTACATCCATCCATCTGCTTAATCCTCACTAGGGTCACAGGGGGGCTGGAGTCTTTCCCAGCTGACTCAGGGTGAAGGCAGGGGACACCCTGGACAGGTCACCAATCTATCACAGGGCTACACTTAGAGACAGACAACCAAGTACACTCACATTCACACCTACGGACAATTTAGAATCACCAATTTATCTCAACATGTTTTTGGACTGTGGGAGGAAGCTGGTGAATCTGGAGAGAACCCACACTGCACGGGGAGAACATGCAAACTCCACGCATAAAGATCCCGGGCGTCCTAACCAGGACACGAACCGGGGATCTTCTAGCTGCAAGGCAACACTGCTAACCACCGAGCCATCGTGCAGGCCCCACGCTGGAAATATAGATTTGAAAAAGTTGTCATTTTAAATAAACTAACAGACAAAAACGGCAAACCCCTAAATCACTGGATTATTTCTTAGATAGAGGAACATCTGTCTCAATAATAAACGTACACAAAAGTAATGGTAACTGCATGAAAGATGACAAAATTGCTGTGGTGCCTAAAAATTTTAAATAATAATGCCAGCATGCAGTCTATGTTCTGTTAAATGCGATCGGCCATTCAGTAACTTAGCACAGTGTGCATCGCCAAAAGGCCCAATCAGACAAGTTTTGAAAACCGGTTTACTGTATATGTGCTTTACTTGTCATTGAACATCTCTTTCTGTATACTACTACTCTTTCTGACAGCTGTCTTTTTTTCAAGGTCATCAAATCTATGGCTGAGTGTTTTAATCTTGAAACTGTAGTATACTGATGAAAGTCTCAAAAACATAGATTCAGACTTCCAGGGTTTTATACGTACAAAACTACAGAATTAATCCTGTCAGCTTTCAGGGTTGAACTTTCTGTGTCATTATTCTTCCTCGGATTTCCAGTTCAAACATGTATGACTGAATTTAAATATTACAACTGGTAATGTAGAGAGGCTTTACAGTGTTTGAGCAGAGCTGGAGGTGAGCTGGTGTGCTTCAGCTGTGGCGAGTCAGGATGGATGTGCGGAGAAAGAAGCAGGGTCCTCATAGATCCATACACTGTAGAGAAAGCAACAGTGTAGAGTTACATCTAAGCCATATTAAAGCAAGAAGGGATTATTTTCATGAAAACAACTTCACAATATGTAGCACAGAGATGGGTTTTCAGGGGTTAATCAATGAGAGGGACCTAAAGTCTACACAACATGGAGTCATTCTGTATTACAGGGAAACATGCACTGCAGTGCATATACTCTATGGAGCGCACTTCTTCATTTAGGCTTCTGTAATAAAGCAGTAATTAAAAAATAACACATTTGGTTTAACTCGGTGTAACTTAACTATTCATGTAGAGACTTTTTAGGAAGCAAAGGCCACGCTGAAGCTTTGAAGTCAAAGAATAAATGCAGAAAAGGTTACATTAATACGAAAATGCTGACTTGTCAAACAGGTTGTGTCTTTACAGTAAGAAATATGCATGAATTTAGGATGAGTCTGGAGACTTCTCCTGGGCTCATTCATTCAGTGTGAAATAAAGGCATGTGCTCTTTTGGTGCAAAAAAAAAAGGCATAAACCATATTTTTAACCATCACGAGAAAACAATTCTTCAATGTTGTATGTTTGAGGGGTGTACAAAAGACAGGATTGGGTATTTAATTTAGTGAATGTTTGAAGAAGCAAGTTCCACCAAGTTTTTTCAAGTTAGTTTCAGTGTGAACCCGCCTGGTCTGCTGCACTTCAAGCTTCTCCTTTTTTAAATGCTGCAAACTGATTAAAACATATCTTGCATTAAAGGTAACTGTTGAACATAATCCAAATTCAGTTTTTACAGCTAAACCCATAAGAGCAGAAGGCACAAGTTTAGGGTTGCTGCATAGCTCCATCCAGAACTTTTCTCTTTTTTTTTCGTCTTTTAAATGCATGTGCTCAGCCAGTCTGCCTTCTACTTTATCCACCAATGCAGCTGCACGTTTGTCTGCTTTATTATTTTTTTTATTATTTGCATCCCCTCATCCTCACCCGCTGCCACCAGCAGCACCAGCACCGTCACTTCGCAGGCAAACGAGCCGTTTCTGCCCGACATTATCTTCATCCAGACTCCGCTGGAAAGGAGGCTGAAATGACGGATGCAGCCATGGAGGAGATACTCGGGGACAGTTTATTTACATCCGAAGAGGCTCTGTAAGTTTAGAGGGAAGCCGATGCGTGTGTCTCCCTCTTTACTTTCGCCGACCCCCTCCTCCTCCGCTGGCAGAAATTTATAAAGAACAAAAAATCCGACGAGGGAGGGAGGGAGGAGGGGGGTTGATATACGCCGAGGCTGAAATCGAGAGGCGAACCCAGGGAAAGAGGAGTAATTTGTACACGGGACTTTCCCCCTCTTAGTCCCCCAAAAGGAGGGGGAAAAGTCGCAATATTGGAAACGAAAAGGAATGAGCTTCTAAGGGCGTGAAAACGTCTGCAATTGTGGATACTTTATATATTTTTATTTCGAAAAAATATGGCCGAGAACGTTCTGGACTCTGGCCCGCCTTCAGCCAAGAGGCCTAAACTCTCCTCTCCGGCACTTTCCGCCTCCGCCAGCGATGGAAACGGTAAGTATTCTTTAACGATATCATTTGTTACGGTGTTATTCGTTAAGTTTGTCATTTTCCAGCGGCTTGTGTTGACTTGAAAGGGGACGAAGACGCGGGATTACTCTTCTGTTTTTGTCGTAGCTTGCTAACGTTAGCGTGCTAGCAGCGAGTGTGTGTGTGTCGGACGTGAAGGAAGGGCTCCACAGCTAGCTCGCATGCTAACAGCCATTTTAGCCGGAGGTAGCCGCGTTAGCCACTCGGCTAACGCTAGGCTAGCCAAGTGAATGCGGGTCCACAACTGACGGTCCCGTGTCTAATGGCTACTTTAGCCGGGCTGATTAAAAGCCCAATGCCAAGCCAACTTGTAATAAAGTTTTTGGCGTCTTACAGATGTGTCAAATTGACAGTCGTCTACAAATTCTCCCTTTCTGCATTTGAGTTTTTCAGGCTTCTAATGTCTAAAACAATCTTGTTTTGCCCCATCATAACTCGGACCCTTTCCTCTCTATCGTTAGCTACCTTTAATAATGTTAGCGAAAGCACAGGTTGCCGATGGTGGTGCTGCTAGCCTGGTGGGAGAGCTAAATTTAGGCCCACGGGTCCGACTGATTGTTAAGCTCAAATTGCCATTGTTGGTGTGTTTTTTTGTGGATGGCGTGTGGCAGCAGCTGGAATAGTGGCCTTACAACAAAACTGTGGAGCATGGACAGCGCCATGCCCTGCCACTGCGTACGAACCAGGCAGTCAAGTTAGCAAGCAAATACTGCTCCAAGCACGAAATAGTCTTCCAGATTTCATCACTTAATCATACACTCAATCATTTTACCACGAACAGCTGCATCTGAGGCTGTCTGCTCGGCATTAGGCTGTGAGTGGTAAAGGCAACAAGGTACTTTTACGGTTAAACCGTCCAGACGTTGCACACATTTTCTTTACCTTGCATGATATCATTGGAGGATCAATGCAGTGCTGTCGAGAAAACCATCGGTATATGAGGGCGCGATTTATAATAAAAAAAATATTATTCTCGATGATTAGTTATTACATTGCTGTGCAGCATTTATTTGCTTGCCAGAGTTAGTATGAAAAATAAAAGCATACAAAGAGGAATAAGTGCAACTCCATTTCATACCATCACTTGCACCTTCAGAGAGCAGACAGTTAAGCTTGCTGCAGATGACTTTAATTTGTTATTTTAGAAAATATGTTTTTTTGGTTATAGTAAAATGACAGGTTTTTGATACAAAAAACATCTTACTGTCTCCAACCTTTAGGCCAAACCCTCAAAATCTAAAAATTGTAGTCATTTATAGTCATGCAAGATCAAGAAAAGAAACTATTTCTACCATGTGAGTGCATTAAATCAGCAAATGTTTTGCATGTTTTCCTCAACTATGCCTTAAATAATTGTTTGAAGATTGAAATAGTTGCTGGTTACATTTCTGCTCGATGATCTACTCAGTTCACATCTCTACCTGCTACCAAAAAAGTACTCAGGTTTTAGTTCTATGAAAGGGAATGTGACCCATTTCACTTTTGAGATCTGTTGCAAACTTAAAAAATGCCTTGAACAGCAATTGATGTCTAATTGTCGACGAGATGAATTAGACAGGAAGTGGTATCTTACTGTTTAAAAAAAAAAAAAACAGATTTATGAAAGAGTAGAAATCGGGACAATATTACATTTAGTACTTTGAGAGATTAGGAGGGTTGTGCTCTTTCATCTTGATGTCCGTTATGTATCTTTCGTAATTGCCTGATCTGTGTGCTGCTGAAGTAACTACAAATAAACAAACACAGCGAGTGTGCATGTGTACCGTTTTGGCTCTATTTTGTGGCATTACTTCTGTGAAGTGGTCCGTTTGTCACCTTGTTTGTATAATACTTGTCTATGCAATGCGGTGTATCCCTTCACTGGTCAGACATTGTCTTTGCAAGAGGGCCACGTTGGCATGTGTTTTTTTGCGTATTTGCTTGTGCATAAAAGTGCACACACAAGTTCTTCTGAGAATCACCTCTAGTCTTGTGCTCATTGTGTTGTGCTTGATGACGTGTTATTAATTTCTGGTGGGAGAAAATTGGTCATACCCCCAAACAGCTTTTTATCACATTTTGATGTGAAGCATTCACTTGCATTTTCACTCAATCATGCTGAAAAATAAAGGATTATACCAGCTTAACATCGCTGTGGCCCTTTTTGTTCTCCTCGCGCCCTTTCCCTGTTTTGTCTCTCATCTCATTGTCTCCTCCCTTCTAAACTTGGCATTTCTTTTTCATTTCAGATTTCAGCTCACTGTTTGACTTGGAGCATGACCTCCCAGATGAGCTCATCAACGCAAATGATCCAGGTCTGGTCAATGGTGGGGACCTTAATCAGTTGCACACCACTCTGGGAGGTGGACCTGCAGGGTTGGGTCCCGGAGGGGGCAATGGAGGAGCAGGAGGAATGGGTCTTGGGCTTGGTCCTGGAGGGGGTCCTGGGGGTGTTGGTGGAGGCCAGGACGCAGTGGCCAAGCACAAACAGCTGTCCGAGCTTTTGCGTTCAGGGGCGACCACATCGACTCAACAGGGGCACCAAGGAGCCATGGGCAGCCCTGGAGGCCCCACTGCCATGGGGCAACACTTGGCGAACATGAAGGCGTCCCCTGGTCAAGGGCCTCAGCAGATGATGGGCCAGGGGCAACAGCAGCACCTTTCCCCGCAGCAGCAGGCTAACATGATGCAGCAGCAACAGAATGCTGCAGCTGGAATGATGGGTGGAATGAACAGGGGCATGATGGGAGCGCAGCAGAAAGGCAATAATGGACAGCAGCAGCCAGGCATGATTGGGAACCAGGTGATGAATGGCTCCCCCAGGATGGGGTTTGGTAATCAGGGGATGGCCGGAAGCAGCAACCTGTTGGCTGAGACCCTACAGCAGCAGGGAGCTGGGGGCCAGGGCGGGATGAGAGGACAGCAACCTGGAGCTCTGAACAAGGTAGGGACTCTTTCCGTTCTAGAAATGTTGTTCTTTTAACAGATATGGTGTGACATATAAGTAACCATTTTATTTTTTATTTTTTTTAAATGGGCAGAATTTTTGTGGAACAAGGTTTTAAATGTGATATCAAAAGTTTTGAGACAAAAATATCAACAATTGCAGTATGCATAAATATATAATGATCAAAGCTATTTTTATTTGTATTTCAATGATTAGTAAGCACTGCTGATGACCAAATTTTATGTGCAAAGCTTCACAAATGACATTTGCAGTTGTTTTTCCTTTAAAGCTTAAATTGCTTTCCTGTTGTCTCTAGTTTGGTTCTGCACTTTGATACCAAAGTAGGGCTTTGGTCCATGACTGTAACTCTGTATTTTAACAACCACGAGTGATGCACAGCACGGTTATGTTTGTAGTCAAAGTGGTAGAAAACGGCTCTGTTTGTGTGATTGACAGTCCCACGGGAGTGACAGTAAAACGTTGCAGTGGCAGGCTGCTGCTGCTGCTGACTGAACGTGGTGGAGACACTGATGTTTGATTTAGCCAGAGATCAAACACATTGAGAAGGTTTCCAGGTTAGGTATTGGTAAAGGGGGAAAAAATAAAAGGAAAATGCGGTGGAGCTTGTGCACGTAAATGAAGGAATGAGGAGTAGAGGAAAACGACAGGGTTACTGATGAGGAATAGATCAGTGATCTAAATTGTCCAATTCCGTGTGTAGAGAGAAAATGGGCTTTGCTGTTACAAACTGCTGTTGATGTTGGCATATGCTTTCGATGATCTTCTTGGCTTGCATATGTTTTAGATGATTTTGTACTGACTTAATTAGAAGAAAAACATTTTCCCTCCTCAGTAGTGGGAGACTTAATTGTTTTTGAGGAACAGGAAGTGTAAGGCATTAAAACAGACATATTTTAATGTTTTTTCTTTGGGAGGTAAAAATATCCCTTTAACTTTGACTTTGATGAAGTTTATGGCGTAAAGAAGTATCCACAAGTCCTTCTCATTCAGCAGCAAAAAGATGAGATGTTTCAGATGCACTGGAAGATTATGTTGTGAAGTATCAGAGCAAGAAATCCTGGTATGTGTAGGGCTCAAATACAGTCACTACATCTCACATCACTGAAGAGTTGTTCACTGAAAGGAAACTTACTTTCATTCTAAGTTTTCTTTCCCTGCCTCTTGTGTCCTACATCACTTTGTTTTTGCTCCTCATACTGCTTAAACTTTTTCTAAGATGTAAAAAATTTCTCCTTAATTGAATTTTCTCCTGTTAGATGGGGATGATGGGGAACCCAGGGGGCCCTTTTGGAGGTCCATATGGAGGTCAGGGGAATCAAGGTCTAGGAGGCGCAGGGCTGGGCCCTCAGCTCCAGAACAAAGGTCCCATGGCCAACAGCCTGGCCCAGTTCAGTGTGGACAAGAAGAACCAGCCCATGCAAGGAATGGGTGCCATGGTAAGGACTACAAACTGACTGAGAAAATGCTTCTGCCAAATCTGTTGTGCTGTAATACTTGTTGGGAGTTCTGAGGCAGATTTGAGTATAACCTCAAAAACTACTTTACCTTTTAATACCACACCACTACTTTTTCAATGCTCCACTTACTGCTATTAACACAACCATTTTCTTTTTATTCCTCACCTCCTCTCCCCCTCTTTCTGCCTGTCTTCTCTCTCTCCTCTCTCATCCATCCTATCTTTTCTTACTTCCTCCCACTTTACTTCCAGGGTGCCCAGCAGTCACAGACAGGCGTGGGTGGCCCCTCAGGTGCACCTGTGGGAGGAGCACCGGGGATGGTGCCCAGTGCTCAGGCAGGTCTGGTGGGGCCTGGTACCCAGGTTTCTGCAGCATCTGCTGCAGCTGGAGCACCACCCACAGCTGACCCTGAAAAGCGCAAGCTAATCCAGCAGCAACTGGTACTCCTGCTTCATGCACACAAGTGCCAGCGGCGGGAGCAGGCCAACGGTGAAGTCCGGCAGTGCAACCTGCCCCACTGCCGCACTATGAAGAATGTCCTCAACCACATGACTCACTGCCAGGCTGGCAAGTCCTGTCAGGGTGAGTAGAAGGGATGCTGCATGCTCCTGGACTCAGTCGATAGCTATGATGTATCCCTGTATTTGTCAAGCAGGCTGGTTTTTACTGCTAAGCTGGCTGTGTTCCTCCTAATGAAAGTACGTCACGCATTGGAACGGTGTAGCGCTTAGGCACGTGGCACAAGAGCCATAAACTATGTCATAGTTTGGCGACACAGACAGTACATGTTAGATGACTTTTGGTTTGGAATTTTTGGTTTGATACTTAAAAAGATAAAACAACCCCATCCTTATTCTTTAATTTAACTTTCTGGTTCATGTCTGTTGTAGATTGTGCGTCTCTTTTTAAATACCAGTCAAAGATCTCTAATTTCACATCACCTTTTTCCCCTTAACCTCACTTTGTTTCATCCTTTTTGTCTATGCCTCTTTCCTCACCCTCGTATGTGTGTTTCCTGACTCTCCCTATCTTTTTGCTCTCTTTCATCCTCAGTTGCTCATTGTGCATCATCAAGGCAGATCATCTCCCATTGGAAGAACTGCACGCGGCACGATTGTCCCGTCTGCCTGCCACTGAAGAATGCTGGGGACAAGAGGAACCCGCAGTGTGAGTGTCTGTATCTGACCAAAAACAGTATACCTTTACATTTTTTTTGTTTACACTGTATATCATAAAGATATTATGTCATAGGTTTGCCATTATCAGTGTCACTCATTTTATGAGATTTAGCAACTATACTGATAGAAATATATTGCTAATAATATTTTGTTGCTGATACTGTCCAGCCATAAATGGTGCTGGGTTGAGAACTGCTAATAAACATGGCAGTTTCAGTGAGCTTAAGTGTACAGAATAATTTACGTAAACATTTAATCACAGCATTTTCTTGATCATGTTTTGTGTATTCTTTTAAACAAATCAGATGTATGACTAATCTTCTTTTGTTTGTCCCCACAGCTCTGCTTGGCGGGGCTGGTGCAGGTCTGGGCAGTTCTCTTGGGGCAGTCCCTGGTGGCCAACCAAGTGCTCCCAACCTCAACCCGCCGAGCCAGATCGACCCCAGCTCTATAGAAAGAGCATATGCTGCCCTGGGCCTCACCTATCAGGGGAACCAGATCCAGGCTCCGACTGCCCAGCCTAACATGCCCAACCAAGGCCTTCAGGGGCAGGCTGGCATGAGGCCTTTGAATCCAATTGGTGAGTTAACTTGATGTTTACTTGCTTCCCTTCTCAGGTATTTTCAGTAAAGAGATATACTAGTCTTTGTTTCTGACACTCAAAGCTAAGATTTTATTTTATTTTTTTGCAGAGGCCAGACACAAGCTTAGAAAGGCCTTCAGCTTTTAGAATTAGAGAATCACTTTAAGAAGTGGACACTTCAAGTGGCATTTCAATAGTTGCTTATTGCCAGCAGGAGCTATGAAAAGAACCATACAAATGTACAATTTAGATGGCTTCCAGTAAAAATGGAAGAGCCTCATGAGTACAGTCTAATCGACATCTGAAGAAGTGTGTTTCATGCCATGTAGCTTGATGACATTCCCAGGAAAAAAGCTTGTTGACTGTGTTACTATTGCTGGGCCAGCACAGTGGATATAGATATATTTTTCCATTGTTTCCGTGTGTAGGTGTAAATCCAATGGGAGTCAATGGAGGGGTGGGTGCTCCCCCTCAGAGCCAGCAAAGCAGTCTACTGCAGGATACCATGATGCATCTCAATGTGAACAGCCAAGGGTAAGAAGGAACACAAACACAATAAGAAGCCACTTGTCAAAATCCTTGATAAGAAGCACTGCTAATGGGTTTTCACTATTTTGGTCAGTTGTACGCTACACCATGCCACGCATTTATTTTTAAGAAGTCCTTAAAACGACACCTTCCTTGTCTGTTACAGTCTGATGAATGATGCTGGTGGGGTTGGTTCCATGCCCACAGCAGCCCCTCCTTCTGCCACAGGCATGAGGAAAGGCTGGCATGAGGACATCACACAGGACCTACGAAACCACTTGGTACACAAGCTGTAAGTATTAAAGAGGAACTCCATGCCAAAGTATTTGCATACATACATGCATGTTCTTGTTGCTTCCCCCAGTTTTTTGCCCCAACATAAAATACATATGTTTAAAAATTCCTCAAGACTGTTCTTTTTAAATTGGTATGCTTTGATACTAAAGTTAAGTCAAGTTGTCTAACTGTGGCCCCAGTTGTTGCCTCTCACACATACCTGCTTGTAGCCTTCACAAGCACTAGTGTAGAGGCTGTTTCATAAATGAACAACACATACATGACTTATGTGCTATATTCAGGATTTAACAAGATGGCAAGTGCAGCGAAGCAGTAACATTAACACAATAAATAGTAAAGATATGACTATGTATTTACTCTTCTTGAAGGCACTTGCACAGACAGTAGGAGAGCCTGTGGTAGTAAAACTGTTCCAGCAACACAGATACCCACACAGAAACAGTCCCAAAAGGGTTATGATTATCCACGCTAATAATATACTGTGTTTCTTCTGTATTTAGACTGAGACAGGAGTTAAAAATTAGATAATTTTAACCTTTTGCTTTCTTTCTCCTTTTGCCCACCTGCCCACAGTGTCCAGGCCATCTTTCCGACTCCAGATCCTGCTGCTCTCAAGGACCGTCGAATGGAGAACCTGGTGGCCTATGCACGAAAAGTTGAGGGAGACATGTATGAGTCTGCCAACAGTAGAGTAAGTTGCTCTCTCTTTTAACTGCGTTACTCAGAAAAAAGATGAGGAACTTGCTGGAAAGTTTTAAACTCAGTGTCCTTCATAGATCTGTCAGAAAATGTTACAAATTTCACACATCATATCACATTGCAGGGTGTGGCTGCAAATGTAGAACTTACGACACTGATGAAATACTGAATTAATTGATGCTTAGTAACTTGTCTTTTTTTGTTAGTTGTCCAAAGTTATCCAAAAATACTGTTGTAGTTGTATTTGAAAAGATGTTTTTTCTCTTTTTGTTCTAATTATCTTTGAGACATGCTACAATTTTCATTCCCTTTACCTGTTTTTGGCAGGCTGAGTACTATCACTTGCTAGCAGAGAAGATCTATAAGATCCAGAAGGAACTGGAGGAGAAGAGGAGGACCCGGCTCCAGAAGCAGGGTCTGGGCCTCGGGCCTGCTGGCATGGGTCAGCCCCCTACTGGACTGCCTCCAAGTGAGTGGACATGTAGCATATGTAGACTTGAATAAACTAATGTTACATTGGGCTGCATGCATTCATGTGGATGACTATTTAGTCTGACAGAATGTGACATTTTAGCATTGTTTTGTTTGCCGTACCTTATACAGTTGATTTAATGCAAACTGCAATGTGTGACTGCAGATTTGTCACTGCAGTACCATTCGTATTGTACTACGTTGATGTCGTGCGTTGTAGATTCCTGTCTGATTGTAATGACCTGTCAGTTTGCTTCACAGTTCATTTCATTATGCAAGATTTTCCAAATATAGTATCTTAGTCACCTTTGGGATACGGGTTATTTTACGAGTTGGTAAAGATCATACACACATCCTTCATGCTCTATACCACAGGGCTTTTGAAAAATAAATGGAACTGCATTTCCTGCTGTGTCTGGTCAGTGTTTTGCTGCCTCATTAGTCCAAATGCTGCTGATCTTTCCTGACCAAACAAACATTAAAAAAAAAAAAAAAAAAAAGATGAAACATTCAAGAGTTTGTACGAACCCCCCATGTTCATATAGGAAATTTTACATCACCATGTCTTCTTTGCACAGACAACAGTTTGACTGTCTTTTTCTCCTGCCCCTGTTTTTTACAGACGGCCCCCTCTCTGACCCATCAATGGTGCGACCAGCTGGACCAAATCAGATAGGCAGCAGGATGCAAGGCCCAGGTAAAAATTTTATCAGTTTATGGTAAACTACAAAATTTACACATTGTATTTGTTGTATCAGCCCAAATGTTGGCTTCTATCAGAGAGAATCAAACATATTTTCATGGGAGTGGCTTATGAGTATCAGACTATAGACTGTTACTTTGCCCCAGTGTAGACGCAGTGTTATGTTAAATACGCAACATCATAACTGTGCTATAGCACATTTGTTGGAACTATTTGATAACAAAAAACAAATCTTCTGTAGATTCCACATGAATTGCATCTGTGCTCGATGTCATAACTCTCTGTGTTTTGTCAGGTATGAATCAGTTCAATCAGATGGGGATGCAGAGGTCCACCCCCCCTCTCCCCATGGGACCATCTGGCAACCAGGTCAGTGCTGAACACAGTGCATCGCATGTTTTTTTTGTCTTTTTTTATGCCACACAAGTAAGAATTCACTTCAGTGAAATGTGTCTTCTTATGTAGTGGCTGCAGTATTTTCAGTTAAGAAGTGAAAATATAAAAACACATTTTAAAGTATGGGGAAGCAAATAATCACAAACCAACTTGCAAAAACACCGCTTAAACTAGTCAAACTACTCGACAGGAAAAGTGATTTAGAGTCCTTTGCAAGTAACCTTTTCATGCCCCTAGATGGGAATGGTTGGACCCAGGGTGGGGCAGCCCAACGTCAACCAGCTGCAGAACCAGTATCTGTCCCAGGGACAGTTTCCTGGCTCAGGACCGGGAGTTGGAGCAGCTCAGCCTGGGATGACCCAACCTGGAGCACAGGGAGGCATGGCACAGGTAAGGAGGCCTGCAATTCTTTCTCTTGTTAGTTTGAAATGTTTTAATTGTGGATGTGTGTCAAGATACCTTTTAGTCTTTATTAGGGACATAGGCTAACACTGAAGCACAAACATTAGCTCTGTCCTACACTGTGTCTACAAAAAGAGTTGCATTAGCAGCAGCAGCAGCAGCAGCAGCTAGTGCTTCATTTGTGTGTCTGCTAGGTGTGTATTCGGTCGTTGTGGTGGTATCCGGATATCAATTTTGAGATCCGAGTTCCCCCCTCCCCGGTTCATTATGAAAGTTCACACTGTAAAAATGCATAAAACGTAACTGTAGATATGTAAACAACTTATCCTCCATAGGAATTGTAGGTATATTTTTTCAAAAGCACAAATCATGACGTTAGGGAGCTCCCCCTCTTTATGGGAAGAATAGAGAAACCTGAGTCATGTCATTTTATACATGCTTCATGTTGTTCAGTTGTACCTTTTACTCACTTCGCTTTATACTCACCTTCTATCCTCAGACGCAGATGGGCACTCCTCCCTCTCTTTCGGTTGCTAGTCCTCTAGCGCAGCCAGGTTCAGCCGGTGGTCCCAGTGGGGTCTCTACAGTGGGGCCAATGGGTCCCCAGAGTGTGGGAGGTGGAGGGCCCAACTCAGCTGTCGGAGCCCCGGCTTCCTCAGTGACTCCATCTAACACAAACCAGCAGCCCAACTCCATCCCCCATTTAGTAGCCATGCGTGGAAGCTCGCCCTCCCCTGCTCACAGCCGATCGCCTGCTCACAGCCGGTCCCCTACTCCCCACCAAACACCGCCCAGACTAGCTGGGTCCCAGACGCCACAACCACACACCCCTAATGCACCGCAGCTGGCACCACCTTCAGCTCCTCAGCAGAACCAGCTTGGTCAGGGCCCTGGTTCCAACAAGCCCCTCCAGCAGCAACACATGGGGCCTGCTGGTTCGACCACTCCGTCTCACCCTGGACTGGCCTCCAGCTCAACACCGCACAGTAGTCAGCTGCCACGCACTCCGGTCAGTGTGATTTAACATTATATCTATGTTTTATTTAGATTATGATTGTGACTTTAAATACATATTAAGAAGTGATTCCTTTAGTCCCGTAGCAGTGACTTGTGCCTTTCAGGATTGTTTTCATCTGGTCCTGCACAGTATACTCAATACTGTGGCAAAGTTTTAGGCAGATGGGAAAATGCTGACAATGCTTGAATAATCATTTAAATATAAATTAAAAAAACAAATCCTCCTTGGTACATTGGTGTACAGTTTTCAAGCAGATAGATTGTTCCAAGTTTCTTAGAGAATTTACCACAGTTCTTCTGTAGATTTATTTTACGTCACTGGTTCAGTCCCAGTCTTCACTCCAAGGTCAAAGAAGAAAATTTCCACAAATCTGTGTTAATAGGAATGTGGCAGCACTTTGTGACATGTGCATAATGATGATGACAACATCAAAGCACATTTCATACTATTATGTATTGGGGACTTTTTCCCCAGGTTTTTTTTTTTTTTTTAACTTCACAGGAAAAGTACTTAAAGACCCACTCGTGTAAAAGTTTTTTATTTTTTAAAATTTTTTTTATCTCGCTATCATGTCCATATGCTGTTTTTTGCACACTAGAAGACACATTATGTACAAAATAAGCAGTCAGTGCCATGGTGAAGCATTTCCTCCTTGAAACTGCAGCTTACCAATGACGGTCTCAAAAACACAGACTCAGACTCCTGTGGGTTTGTACGTAACGGACCTAAAGAACGAATCCCGTATCTTTCAACCATCATTGTCTTTGATGATACAAGGCTTTCATTTTCTGTTTTGAAGATATACGTGGCTGAATTATTCTAATATTACAGCTTACCGTTCTGTAGCGGAGCAAATGTCGACCTCGATCAACACAGTCTAAAAGAAGCAATGGTGTAGAGTTGCATCCTGTCTAAGGCAGAAAGGGATCATTTTTATGGAATAAAACTTTCAAATATTTAACTTTGATACACAGTTCAAGTTTGTAGGAATTAACTCAACAACCAGAGAGGTACTGTACGGGAAGCCATATTTGGACTTCATCAGAAACACACCACTATTGAACTTGTAACTTGAGGTGTTTGTTTACCGCTTTTTTCTTCCAGGCTTCCCCTGGTAATTTTGTGTTTTACGTATGAGCTGTGGGTAATTCCCTCAGGCAAAATCTGCAGAAATGCAGACTTGCAGAAGGTGTGCATGGAGGGTTAAGAATGTCTTTAAGAGAGGCCTTATGCACTTGATGGTTTAACAATGGGACAGCCCAAAGCTCTTACGGGCCTAAAAGTCTTCGAGTGTGGACATTGGGATTGGTCCAGTGTCTTCTGTCTCTTCATGTAATCCCATAGTGACTCCATGATCAGTGCTCTGCAGGGATACCATCTGTTGTAGGACTCCTTGTTCTTTATGATCCTGGCTGTATGTTTGAGGTCACTGTCATGCTACAGAATGAATTTTGGGCCAGTGATACCTTCCTGATAACACTGTGTGCTGGATAAGAATTTGCTTTTCTGTCAGAGCCAAGGCTGTAAAATTTTGACTCATCAGTCCAAAGCACCTGTTGCAATTTTACTGACACCCCAGTTGGTGAGTTGCTTGGCTCTGAGACTACATTAGAGGAATGGCGTTGTGGCTGCAAGTCTTCATACAGCTCACTTTTCATCAGTCTTTTCTGGACTGTTGTGGGTGTACCAGCGTCCCACTGATTTCTGTCAGTTTTGAGCTGATGGCTCTGCTGGACATGTTTCAATTTCAACAAGAAAGCCAGCTTGGAAAGTCTGTCGTCTGTTGCACTCAGCAGACAACACCACTGTGTTTCCGGTCCTCAAACCTGCCCATTCTTTGTGTGTGTGCAGAGAAACGCGCTCAGCATATCTTGAAACACCTGTCTGAAACTAAATTTTCTGCTTTTGAGAGAACTTGCTGATGCATTATAACCTCCCTTGTGTTGCTGTTACAAAAGATGCTTGGATAAACTAGACACTTTACAGGACCCAACTTCATAGAATCAGTTTGGCTCAACCTACGTATTATACTTTTGTTTTTAGGTATACGTTATTGTATTTGGAATATGATCTGGTAATTGGTTACTTTGTTCAACAGCAAGCGAGCATCCCACATGAATATTTCACCATTTACAAAATGCTTGTTGGAAACTATGATTGAGACACTGTTGCAGAAGACAACTGTGTTACGACACATTAATCAATACTACCAAGGGATCATGAGACCACACATTTTTACCATTGCCTCTATTATGATTACACTGTGCAACCTGTGCATTTGTTTCTCCCATGTTTTGCCAATTGAGCTCCTTAGGACATTCATGACTTTGGTTTATCTCGTGGTTTAGTTGTTTGCTCCATTTCATGCATCACTGTGTCATATTTACTATTTCCATGCACCTGAGTTTGTTTTTGCATCTCTCTTTAGTTGTCCCAGAAGGGTTCATTCCCAGCAGACAGTCAGGCCTTGACTCCAGCCTCCGTCAGCAGCCTGGACACTTCCTCCCAGCAGCCGCAGTCGGACACCTCAACCGCCAACCTGGACCCCAAGATGGAGGTCAAGCATCAGGATGACGAGGAGGAGAGCGACGCCGGCAGCTGCTCCAAAGGAGGGAAACTCGGCAACCTCAAGACAGAGGAAAAGCCTATAAAATCAGAACTGAAAAAGGAAGAGTGTTCTGGAGAGGGAGGGAAAGGAGTTCCGATGGATACATCGACAACGACGCCGGCAGTGGGTGTAAAAACAGAAGACAGGAAACCAGAGGTGAAGAAAGAGGTGAAAGAGGAAGAGGAGAATTCGGAGGCGGTTACACCCCAGGCTCCAGCGAAGAAGAAGAGTAAGACAAATTTAGGTTCATCCCAGCTGCTGTCACTCTTAAGTATTATTGATCAAATGTGTTAGTTTTCACCAGGTACTTAAAAGAGTGGAAACTAATTTACTAATTTAAAATGAACCCATGCTGATGACTCTGATCTCCATCTTTTTTTCTAGTCTTCAAGCCAGAGGAGCTTCGTCAGGCCCTGATGCCCACACTTGAATCTCTCTACAGACAAGACCCAGAATCTCTGCCCTTCAGGATGCCTGTTGACCCACAACTGCTCTGCATTCCTGTATGTATCCCTGCTGAGGTTTAAGTGTTTTTTTATTCTCTGCCATGCATGTAAACTGCACTCTGACTTGCGTAGTGGCCTCAGCCTGTTTCATCTTTGCTGGAGATGGTGACAAATGTACCATCTCTTCATTGTAGCGACTTCTGTTGCTGCACTTGTCTAATTAAGTCAAACAAACGATGACAGTAGTTTTAACTGCTCATTTTTGACTCACATGTTGTGATGTTCCAGGACTACTTTGACATTGTGAAGAACCCCATGGACTTGTCAACTATCAAGCGAAAGCTGGACACAGGTTAGTATTTGCTACTATATATTGCAAACTGGTCATTCTTGGTGAACTTAATGGACTAGAACAAACTTAGATGTGGGAAGGTTGGTAGGTAAATTTGTGCACATATACAGAATAAAACCTGTTTTTTCTTTCATATGATTTAAAGGTTTAAATTTTCTTCATGTCTTTTTTTTTTTTTTTACATGTCTTTACATGTTTTTTACATGCTACTTGCTGGTCCTATCGTCTTTTTATGGGAGATACTGTAATAAGCAAGATGTCTTTAGTTTGCAAACTCTTTTTGCAACAAGCTTCATCCCACGGTTTGTGCTTTGGTGGCAGGTCAATATCAGGATCCCTGGCAGTATGTGGATGACATCTGGCTGATGTTCAACAATGCCTGGCTGTACAATCGCAAGACATCAAGAGTCTACAAGTACTGCTCCAAGCTGGCCGAGGTTTTCGAGCAGGAGATTGACCCCGTGATGCAGAGCCTCGGCTACTGTTGTGGGAGGAAGGTGAGACAAAGTGCTGCATAATTGGCTGAATGGAGATGGGGATGGGTATCAAGGACTGGTCCTAAATTGGTAACAGTTATCTTGAAAGCATTTGATGCTACTATTGGAATCATTCATTTCATTACTGTTCAGCATTTTTTCTGTGTGTCTAAACTTTTGCTAATGATGGCATGCTCAGTATTGTGCCACGGGTTATAACACCAAGTGTAACAATGCTAACGCTACATCAAGAGTTTCATGCAATGGTAGGAATACTGGCAAACTAAGATGTAAATATAGCTTCTCTGTTTTCAAATTTTCTGAAGAAAGTGGCCAAAAATATTGTGACCAGTCAACTGCTGTTAAAGAGATCCTTCATTAGCAGATAAAACAACTTCACAATCTCTAAATTTACAAAGTTACAATGACAACTGAAGCTTAAGCTCAACGTTAAGAACCTTTGCTCTGACACGTATATATGACATTTACATATTTATCAAACACTTCCTGACATCTGTTGAGGTGCCTGTTTTGAAGCGTCTAAATGACCTGCACACACATACTGACTCACTGCTCCTAACAAATGGGCCTCAGTCCGGAGTTTGTTTATCCTGTGCCAAGCATGTGAGATCGGCGGGCAGTCATTGGAAGATCTCTCACAAAAACAACCCTTGATCAAATGTTCAAATGTCAATTTCTCTCCCTGAACAACAATTAACAGCAAACCTTGATCACTTTGTTTGTTACAGAAAGTAAGTGGATAAAGGGCACATTGATTACTGGTGTGCTTGGTTGTAAATTTAATACCTTAAATTCAGGAACCATATCTATCAGGGTGCTGATTGTATCAATACAGATAAGGAGAGTGGAGGTGGATAGTCCTGGTTGGTCAGTAAGGCTGTAAAACTTTCCTACAGGCAGAGCAGCAGAGAAAAGACTGTTTTGTTTTCCTGCTTCAAAATCTTTAGAAGTTTGAATCCAAGGGAATAGCTGTTCTTTTTGGTACTGCATGGCCTGTGACTCTTATCAGCAGGTGAACAGAGCCATCTTTCAGAACGTTGTGTGTAAGACTATACCAGTTTATGAGGTGTGCTTTGAAGTTATGTCTATACGAGGAGTATGTCTGTATAAGCTGGTGTGTCTGAATGGTTTGTGTATGTTTCAGATGCAGAAATTAACTCTGCTCATTCACATCTGAAAATGGAAGCAGTGAAGTGGGTTCATAGCTAAATTTGGCCTTGGGCATACCACCGCGATATCACATTTCAGCTCTCATTAGACTCTGCTATTTTTGGTTTTGCAGACAAATAACAAAACTGATTGGCCCTTATTATGAAAGGCCAGCTGAAGGGTTCATTTCTGACAATGAGGCAAAGTAGCACTTGACATTAGCTGCACTGACTTTTTTTTTTTCTTTCAAAAATTAAGCAAACACTGCAGTTCAAGTCCCCTGTCACCATTTTCCACCAAATCAGTCGTGTTCTGTGAACTAGTTTTGTTCAGGATTCTTGCAGTGTTGGTGCTATGTGGGGAACCAGCCTGTGTTTAGAGCAGAAACATTGCAATGAAAGATGCTTTCGATGGATCAAGGGAGGGCGTAGAACAGTGCGCAAATGATGTAGACAGTATCTGCAAGATGACGGGTTACAGTGATGACCAGCGAGCTTTTTGTTTCGTTAATACAGAGGTTTTTATCCAAAAATCTAGCATTGATTAAACAAAAAATGCTTCTGTCTTCACCCTCTCTTTCCAACCTGTACAATATGACACACACACTGATAATGTTACAGTTCCAACTTAGGATCGAGGAAAACCTTTCACGTCTGAACCAATTTATTTTTGGTTGAAATTCTCTAAATGGTTCGAAATTAGGCAAAACTGAAACGAACCAATTAATCAATTTCAAATCGCAATTGGCTGTTTTCTCCAAATGGTTATGCCCTAATCTGCACCCATTCCATATGACTGCTTAAGGGCTGTGAGGGAGTTTTTACATGTGGAATATTTGTGTATGTTGATTTAACACTGTCGTTGTTAATGACATTTACCATGACAACAGGAGAGAGATTTAGCCTGCAAAGTGTGTATTCCTTGATCAGCAGAAGACGATGTCACTAAAGTTGCAATTGTTGATGGTCAAGAGATTAATATGTTTTTTTTTTGTTTCTTTCAATCAGCTGGAGTTCTCTCCTCAGACACTGTGCTGCTACGGAAAGCAGCTGTGCACTATTCCCCGAGATGCTGCTTACTTCAGCTACCAGAACAGGTATGAAAGGAAGGAAACGCAATGTAGAGTAAAGGGAAGATGATGAATGCATGGGTTAACAGAAGAGATTTTATAGAAACTATTTAACGGACCAAACGTACACGTTGAACTGAACTGTATTCCAAGAGCATGAGGGAGATACCAACTGTTTTATCGAAATGTTGATTACATTTTGTTTCCCTAAACACTTCCCTTCACTTCATGTTCCCCGTTTTTTGTTTTTTTATACCTCCATGTGGTGCCTAATGCACTGGCATTTTAACAGTCTGTCCTCTTATCACATTCTTTAAGTTGTAGAAACAACTCTTTAAATAGTCGCCCAGCACAGAATGTTTGAAACACTATTCCTAAGTGTTTACAGGCAAAGCGGAGAAAATGTCTAATTTCTCTGGACCTGAGACTTTACATAAGATCATCTTCTGAACTCTGCACAGTAAACGTGCGTTTTCTTTGCGGATGAAGCAGCAATAATGCTTTAATTTTCTCGCTGCTCTTTCCACACGGTGGCATTAAGCTTTTCCCGTTATACCCGTCTTGGTTTTTTTTTTTTTTTTTGTACATGCATGAAAACCTTACTGGAATGTGAAAGGACTGACTGTAAAATGAACTGCTTGAACGAACAGCTGAGCAGTTGTCTGTGCTTACTTGTTCATCTTTGTTCAGTGTTTGTATTGCGTCCTGTGCTATAACTTCCTGCTCCCGTTTGGCGCCTGTTGATTCTGCTCCTGCTCTGTTAGCTGTGATTGGTGGTGGTTGTTGCTCATCCTCTCAAATTGCTAATCTGTGCTTTGCCTCGGCTCTCTGCTGTGTGTTGTCTCGTCTTGTTCCGGGTCTGTATGACTTGTCCGTCCTCCCTTCCAATGGCTGTGATATCAACATTGGCTTGCTTTTTGCCTTGACCAACCATGCACCTCCCAACCCATCCCCATTCCCTCACCCCCTCAAAAATCATGACTGGCTGTTGCGATGACGACTTCCCGCTGTCCTGCGCTCCTCCTTCCTGCACCTTCCCGCTTGCTCCGCTTGTGGCACCCTGCCTTGCCCATGTCCTGTACCGTTTGGTGACTGCCCTCCCGTGCGCTGTCTGTGATTGACTGTGCTGTGGGGAACGGTGTAGTTCACCAAAATTTGGGCTTCTTGCTGACAGGTACCACTTCTGCGAGAAGTGTTTCAACGAGATCCAGGGAGAGACGGTTTCCCTGGGTGACGACCCCACGCAGCCACAGACGTGAGTATTCGTCCATTTGTTTAGCAACCTTTAAAACTTTTTTTCAAACTGTTCATCCTGGCATTTTTTCATAACTTAACCTGAGTCACTTTGAGCAGTCACTACTTATAATATTGACTACATGCTTTTTAATGATGTAGCCGTTACTCAGCAGTCCTTCCTCTGCCTTTAGTCTCTGCCTCTCCCAATTGTTTTTAATTCACGTATTGTTTTGTCAAAAGAAACCGTGTTGGCATCTTAATTTTTACACTGTTCTACTTGCTGTATCTTCACTGTATTGTCTTGTTGTTCTACGTGTTGTCATACTTTCTCTGTAATAATTTCAGATCAATTAACAAGGAACAGTTTGAGAAGAAGAAGAATGACACACTGGACCCTGAACTGTAAGTCAGGTGTAATATCCTAGAATTGTGGGGAAAGAAACATTAAAACAAAATCATTTGAAGGACTACAGATGTAATTACATCTTCACTTCTGTTCCTGTTTTCAGGCTTGTTGAATGTATGGACTGTGGGCGCAGGATGCATCAGATTTGTGTCTTACACAATGAAACAATCTGGCCATCAGGGTGAGTGGCTTTTTTTTTTTTTCCAGTTCAAAGTTTTGTTGGCATTTGTTAAGTTTTTTTCTTCATGTAATTCAACCGGTTAAACTTGTTTTGTTTTTTTTTCTATTGTGTTCCACAGTTTTGTATGTGATGGCTGCTTAAAGAAGACAAATAAGACAAGAAAAGAGAACAAGTATTCTGCCAAAAGTAAGTAGCAATGCTTCTATCCACATTTGCTCTCCCTTTTCATACAGAATAATTGTGTGCTCCTGCTTTAACCTGTTCATACAAAATCTGCTTGCGGTATTGTAATGGGTGAGTTTAGCTCTCATCTGGTTGCTCCATATGCATCAGTGTTTCCTTGGTCAAACATTGTGCAAAACCAATGAAGTTTAGTTTAACTCTCTCATGCTGGCTAACTTACTCTTCAGAAGCACACCTAAATACAGATTTGAAATAAACCAAATTCAGATTTTGCATCGTTGCAGGTTTAAGTCGTCTTCTCGAGGCTGTTTTCACAGTTGTTGACTAACTGTCACACAGGGTTACCACAGACGAAGTTGGGCTGTTTTCTGGAGTCGAGGGTGAATGACTTTTTGAAGCGTCAGTCCCACCCGGAGTCTGGAGAGGTCTTCATTCGAGTGGTCCACGTCTCCGACAAAGTGGTGGAGGTCAAACCAGGCATGAAGTCCAGGTAGAAAACCAAACACACACACACAGTCTTCCCATTCAGAGCTGCAGATCCAGCCTAGTTTGCTTACAACAGCGTTCGTCTGTCAAAAGGATAAAGAGGTTTTAGAAATTGCAACTAAATGGAACCTTGCAGCTTGGTCTAAACACTGCTAGGAATTTAGTGTTCATGTCAGAGAAGAAATGTTGGTATTCAGAGTCAAATCATGTATTTTACTGTAAAAAAAACAAACTAAAAACAGTTTAAACGGCAGCTTTTCTACTTTTAGAAATTGTTTTTGTTAAATTTCACATTCTCTATGTTTACTCTTTTTTGTCTCCAGATTTGTGGACAGCGGAGAGATGTCAGAGTCTTTTCCATACAGGACAAAAGCCCTTTTTGCATTTGAGGACATTGACGGAGCAGACGTCTGCTTCTTCGGTATGCATGTTCAGGAGTACGGATCTGACTGCCCTCAGCCCAATCAGAGGTAAAGTTATCACCGTAATAGAAACATTATTTTTACCAAATGCCTTTTTCCTACTCTTGGAAAATATAATTTTTAAAAGGTTGTATTATAAATTCATTACTATGCAGTTTTGATAAATTAATATTTCCTGCTTCTCTTGCTCAGGCGAGTATACATCTCCTACCTGGACAGCGTGCACTTCTTTCGGCCCCGCTCTCTAAGAACAGCAGTTTACCATGAAATCCTCATTGGCTACTTGGAGTATGTCAAGAAATTAGGGTGAGCACTGTTGCAAGAAGGAAAACTTTTATTTTGGTTGTGATTATGTGAATGCTTATGTAATTTTTATTCAGGCACAAAGTTTTCTTTTGCATCGTGGTCATTGTTAATGCTCTCCTGTGTGTCCTCCTCAGCTACACCACTGGTCACATCTGGGCCTGCCCGCCTAGTGAAGGGGACGACTACATCTTCCACTGTCACCCTGCAGATCAAAAGATCCCAAAGCCCAAACGCCTTCAGGAGTGGTACAAGAAGATGCTAGACAAAGCTGTGGCAGAGCGGATAGTGCACGACTACAAGGTAAAGGAGCAGTAGAAAACTTTAGAGAAATAGTGATTTTTGAGATTTAGGATTGAGCAACATGCCTTTCTTTTAGATGCACACTTCTCTAGTCTCTAAGCTTTTTAGAACAACACTGAAGTTCAGTGTACATGTACTATGTTGGTAATAACTGATTGGAATCATGGCCATGCAAAACACTAACTTTATTATTTGTTTACTCCAAAAGGATATCTTCAAGCAGGCGACAGAGGATCGTTTGACTAGTGCCAAGGAACTGCCTTATTTTGAGGGTGACTTCTGGCCCAATGTGCTGGAGGAGAGCATTAAGGAGCTGGAGCAGGAGGAGGAGGAAAGAAAACGGGAGGAGAACAGCACCTCCAACGAGAGTATTGATGTAAGAATGAATCACTCGTCATTGTTCTTCAGTCTATGTACATTTTGTGTGAGAGATTGGGGGGAAAAAGTGGAACTAAAGGTTGTCACGATGAAAAAGACTCAACTCAAGTTTATTATTTGTTTTATTTATGTTTTCCTTTTTTTTTTATTTTTTTATGTCTTCCAGGACACAAAAGGCGACAGCAAAAATGCAAAGAAGAAGAACAACAAAAAGACAAGTAAGAACAAGAGCAGTCTGAGCCGAGCCAATAAGAAGAAGCCAGGGATGCCTAATGTTTCCAATGACCTCTCACAGAAGCTCTACGCCACTATGGAAAAACACAAAGAGGTAAGAGGAAAAAAATGACACATTTTGGGCCTCTCCATTTGTAGAGGGCGAGTTGTGACAAATCATTGTGTAAACTGAGCAGTCAAGCTGCAGTGGTGCAGTGGAAGTATTTGTTCTACTGCACCCCAGACAACATGACAAGTGAAGTAAATTACTTGAACTGCTTTTAAAGGTTCACTAACTCTGTGACAAACACTGCATTTCCTACAACTTTTTCACAATAAGCACCTTGCAAGTTCACCAGTGGAGTGCTTTTAATGTGAAACGGCAACAGTTGAAATGGTTTGGTGTGCAGCATCACTTAATACAGCTACAGTTTGACTGTGGTAATCAGTCAGCAGTAAAATAAGTCTAATACCTCAAATGCAAACAGGAACACAGAAGGAACAATTACCTCCAAATCACAGAGATTCAGACAGAAACTACTAAAGTAATGAGAGTTAACAGACTTTCAAAAACAGAATATTCTTTCAGGTCTTTAATCTTTCGTTTAGCAGTTACTCACACTTAAATTGCTCTGCATCTTATCAGTCTTAAACCAATAGAAGTACTGGAATTAGTGGAAAAGGACTGGATTTCAACACTTAGAATTCAGACTCAAGGTTTAATTCTTTTCAAAGATTCCCCCTCACCCATCCCTCATCTCTTCTCTCCTCCTTTTCCGGTCCTAGGTGTTCTTTGTGATTCGGCTGATTGCAGGCCCCATGGCAAATGCCTTGCCCCCTATTTCGGACCCAGATCCCCTGATGGCATGTGACCTCATGGATGGTCGTGATGCTTTCCTGACGCTGGCGCGTGACAAACACCTTGAGTTCAGCTCGCTGAGGAGGTCCATGTGGAGCTCCACGTGCATGTTGGTGGAGTTGCATAACCAAAGCCAGGACCGCTTTGTTTACACTTGCAATGAGTGCAAGCACCACGTGGAGACTCGCTTCCACTGCACCGTTTGTGAGGTGAGTTAATGAAAGGAGGTTGCTTTGATGAGTCTGATTTGCTGTCAGAGGTCAAAACAAAATAAAAAGCTGTTGTGTTTTTATGCCACTGTACCACTTGGAGTATTTTACATTTCTGACCCTCACTCGTATCATCTGTTACAGGATTACGACCTCTGCATCACATGTTACAACACTAAGGGCCACGAGCACAAGATGGAGAAGTTAGGCCTTGGCTTGGATGATGAAAGTAGCAACCAGGCTGCTGCCACCACTCAGAGTCCTGGAGACTCCCGTCGCCTCAGCATCCAGCGCTGCATCCAGTCTCTCGTCCATGCGTGCCAGTGTCGAAACGCAAATTGCTCTCTGCCATCATGCCAGAAGATGAAACGTGTTGTTCAACATACAAAAGGTTGCAAGAGAAAAACCAATGGCGGCTGCCCCATCTGCAAGCAGCTTATTGCATTGTGTTGTTACCATGCAAAGCACTGTCAGGAGAACAAGTGCCCTGTCCCGTTCTGCCTAAACATCAAGCACAAGCTTCGCCAGCAGCAGCTGCAGCACAGGCTGCAGCAAGCTCAGATGCTGAGAAGGAGAATGGCCAGCATGCAGAGAGTGGGCCAGCCCAATCCTGGAGGACCACCTGGAGGCAATGGCCTGCCCTCCCCTGGAGCCAACAATGGAGCAACAGGGCCTGGTACCCCTACGTCTGTTGGTACGCAGCCTCCTACTCCCCAGACACCCACCCAAGGGAACATGCCTGTACTCTCTCAGCAGCAGGGAGTTGGAATGGGTGGGATGGGTGGAATGGGGGGCATGGGAACTCCAGGCCAGCAACAGCAAGTTCAGCAGCCAGGTGGAAACATCCCCCCTCAACACCACCTCCATCAGTTTCAGCAAGTGGGTGGAGGCGGGATGATGAATTCTCCTCAGCAGCAGATGGTGCCTCAGCTCCAGCAGCCTCCCAATGTCCAGCAGCTCCAGCAGCCGCAACATCCTGGTGGTTTGCCTCCGTACAACCCCAGACCACCTGGAGCATCTCCTCTCCACCAGTCTCTGGGTAAACCTGGACTGGGTCCTGCCACCCCACCCCAGCAGCAGCAACAACCCAACCAGGGCCAGGGGGCCATGCCTGTACAAGGCCAGCAGCAAGGGCCGCCTCTAGCTGCCGTGGAGACGGCCCTAAAGATTCAGCGTCTAGCAGAGACCCAGAGACAGATGGCTCAGGCCCAAGCCCAAGCGCAGATCCGTGGCTTGGGACAGGGTGGCATGATGGCACCACATCCTCACCACCAGAACAGCCAGGCCCAGATGGGAATGCCTCATATTGGGGCCCAAGGCATGCCCCCCCAGGCTCAGGGAGTTGTTGGAAGGACTATGTTAGACCCACAGCAACAGGGAATGCTAGCTGGGATGCAGCAAGGTGGCCCTCAGCCACAGTTGCCGCCTCAAGTTCAGCAGCAGCTCCAGCAGGTGCAGCAGGCAGGTGGTGGGCAGCTTCAGCCAACAAACCAGCAGTGGGGCACGGGGGGACCAACCATGAACCCACAGCAGAGGCCAGGCATGATGGGTCACATGGCACCACAGCAGCCAGCAGTTGCCCAACAGCAGCAGCAACCGATGAATCAGCAACAGCCTCAACCAGGAAACCGTGGGTTGATGCAGGTAATGGGTGTATCGGGAGGGGCAGCAGGGTCACCTGCTTCAATAGCAGGTGCAGCTGCATCAGGAAAACTGCCCCAGTCAGCACTACAAGAGCTCGTGCTAACACTGCGCTCCCCAAACACACCCTTACAACATCAGCAAGTCCTGAACATCCTCCGATCCAACCCAACCCTTATGGCCGCTTTTGTTCGGCAGAGAACAGCCAGGTATCAAGGTACTCAGGGTGGCCCTGGGGGACCAGGAGGGCCTCCACAAGGAGGTCCTGGAGGTGTGAGGTTCCAAGGGGCTCCTGGAGGGCTGCCTGGTGTAGGAGGGCCTGGAGCCAACCAGCTTGCTAATATGGATGGACAACAGGTTAATGTTAACCAGACAGGTCAGCCAGGTATGAATATTGCTCAGGGCGGAGCAGGGGGAGGGAATATGCCCACCATGGCTCAGCTTCAGCAGTTACAACAGCAGCAACAACAGCGTCCGATGTTGCCGGGAAATCTACAGCAACAGCAAATGGCTGCGTTGCAACAGCAGCAGCAGCAACAACAACAGCAGGGAGCAATGCAAGCAGGGCAACAAGGCAACATGGCCAATATGACTCCACAGTTCAGAGAGCTGTTGATGAGAAGACATCTGCAGCAACAGCAGCAGCAGCAACAACAACAGCAGGGAGCAATGCAAGCAGGGCAACAAGGCAACATGGCCAATATGACTCCACAGTTCAGAGAGCTGTTGATGAGAAGACATCTGCAGCAACAGCAGCAGCAGCAACAACAGCAGCAACAAATGGGAAACCACGGGCAGTTCCAGCAGCCACAAGGACTCCAGCAGCAGCAAGGCCAGCAAAGTTTCATGCAGCCTGGCCAGGGACAGCCAGGGATACCGCCGTCTTCTCAACCCCAGCCTGGTGGTGGAGGTGTAGGGGTTCCCCAGCAGCAGCAGCAACAAGGGGGACCACAGGGTGGACCAGGACAGCTAGGCCAGCAGCAGGGCTACTCTAACTCCATGTCACAAGTCGCTGCAGCGCTCCAGCAAAGGCTTCAACATCAGATGCAGATGCAGCAGCAGCAACAGCAGCAGCAGCAGCAGCAGCAAAATCCAATGGGTGGTCTTCAAGGACAGGATGTAGGGCCCAGTGGCGGTGCTGGAGGACCTCCTCTCCAGCCTGGCCAAGGTGGAACGGGGCCGGGGCAACAACCGCAAGGTGGAGTTGGTGGAGCAGGTGGTGGGCCACCACTGCAGCAGACATCCCAAGGCATGCTTCACCAGAACATCCACCAGAGGCTCCTGCAGCAGCAGCACCTAGGAGGAGGATCTCCAGCCCAGCATAGCAGTCCTATGAGTCCCCAGCAGCAGATGGCTCAGTCCCCCCACCCGCACCTCCAAGGACAAGGAGGACTCGGTCCTGCAGGATCGCTCAGCAGTCAGGTCAGGTCACCTCAGCCCTCACCGAGGCCGCAGTCGCAGCCTCCGCACTCCAGCCCGTCCCCACGCATGCAGCCCTCCTCCCAGCCTCAGCCCCAGCCTTCACCTCATCGCATCTCCCCACAGACCCAGACAGGGTCACCGCACCCAGGCCACCTGAGTCAACACCATCCCAGTATGGCACCGCCTCCGCAGCCCCAACAGCAGCAGCAACCAGGTAGTTCTGTAGATCCCAGTCAGTTCAGCTCAGACCAGAACTCTATCATGTCTCAATTGAGCGTGATGACAGGGATGCACGGAGGACAGGGGGGACAGTCGGACATGATGGGTGGGAATAGTAACAGCAGCAGCAACAACAACCAGGAGCTGGGGACGAACATTAACCACAACCTTATGTAGCCTTGACTCCAGACTGTCTTTCTGTCTTGATGCTCTGATCTGTTGCCCCAAATGACAAACTGCCATGAAAGGAGAGCGAGACGGGACTACGGCTTTGGGGTTTTAGAAGTTTTTATTTTTTATTTAAATATTTTTGTGATGTATAAATATGAACTGAAGCTTCCTTCCTATGGGAGATGCAACATCAATCTTAGAAGTCAATAAATGAATAAATTAAAACAATGGTAAGTTATTGCTGTTAATATTTATCTATATATTTTTGCCAATTGTGTACAAAAAGGTGGAAGGGCAGTGTTTCAGGTTGAAGATATTTCTTCAGTATATGACACAATATTTTTGGGGACTGAGAATTTTGCCTTTTTATGAATATTTTTAAGATTTTAAATGTGGCTAAAAATTAAAGTGAGTTGACATGATGTACCTTTTTTATTGTTTTGTTTTCCTCCTCAAATACCCAGTCATGATTGTATCTATTTTGCAGAGAGTACGTTTATTTTATTTCTATATTATTATTTTGTTCCCTCGATGAATCGTTAAACAAGCATCAACATATCTTCCGTTACAGAAGTTGTCTTCTGGACAGTTTTCACAGAAATGTACATTTTACGGTGACTGCAGCAATTTACATATATAGAATTTATTTAGTTTGATTAGGTGGGTGGGAGGGTGTGTTAAATGCAGTTTGATTTTTTTTTTGACAGCTATCTTAGGTTTGTTTTTGTTCCTTTTTCGTCAGGTTTGAATTAAACCTTTACAGTGTTTCGGGTTGTGGGTGACGCTATCTGTGGATTTGGTCGTATTTTTCTGCAAACAGTGGCCACATCTGCAGAACTTGTAGAAATCTTTTTTGCACCCGTGGGCCCCTTCTCCACCCCCCTCCATCTTGAGTTCTCCTGTGAATGTGCACACTTTCCTTACCCCACTACACCACCTGCAGATTATGGAGGGATGAACTGTTGATGCCTGATTGTGTAGCCGTTGTATTTTACCCGTTTGGAGCTGGCCGATGTTTTAAAAAAAAAAAACAAAAAAAAAAAGGTTGTGCGTGTACATATTTTACAACCTTGTTTGTGAACTGTGATGTGGAGAAGAGATGGATTTAATGTTTTAGGGCTGCAGAGGTTTAAGAAAATCCTGCCTGTATCCTCGACCCCCAACGGTTTCCCTTTAAATACTTTTCTCTCGTTCCCCCTTTGTTCCTCATCCTCATGACTGCCTCTCAGCCACAAGGTTTAATTCAATGTTAGTACTGTACAAATTAAGAAATGGTGGACTTAGATACTGTTTTTTTTTTGTAATGAAAGTGAAAGATGTAAAAAAGTGTACATACTTTAAAACCTTATGAGCAGAGAAGTTATTTTCTGCTGCTTGTTTCCCCTTGTTTGATTAGATATTTGCTGTATGTGTAAAAGAAAAACGACAAAAAAAAAAAAACTACAGAAGTGCTCCTGAGCTACTGTACAGTATTGAGATTTTTTCTAAAATGTACAGTATGGGGTGTAGTAGGTCACAAGCACCAATGCGCCTTTTTCTGTGTATTTTTGACAAGGTTTTAGGGAGGAAGGGGTTATCGCAACAAGTCACACACCTGAACAATCTCAAAACCGAGACATGAAACCTGCGCGAAGTCGAGTCGCAGCAGGGCTTTGATTACAAGGTGTGATCTGAAAGAGTTAAAATTTGGTCATTTAGCTTTTTATGGAGAGGACTGAAGACACAATATTCACATGCTCACTATTTTTCTCAAAAGGTTGGGCTTGCTGGGTATGGGGAGGGAACGCATCAGAACCAGGTGGCAATATATCTTGAGACTTATTTTATAAGAAAAAACAAGGAAAAACTGTCTTTTATATATAGATATATTATTTAATTTTATTTTTTGGAAATAAAACTTGAAGCTACAGGAATTATTAGATAAAACATGTTTTGTTTTGTATTAAAGATGTTATGGTGATGCAAAAAGACACTGCAGACAGTCATTCAGTTTGCCCTGGGGAGGCCGTGGAGTATATTATACCATCCTTTTTGAAGAAATGTTTCATGTACATGAATATAGTTGTAAACATACTGAATCACTGTACAAACTGATGGCAACTGAACAAATAGTTTTGTTTTTATCATTTCTTTTCCTAAAAAGAGACTGGAAATAAGACTATTTAAATATTTGTTTAGTATTCAAATGGAATCTTTGACCACTTTTTTTTTGTTCCTCTTGTTAACAATTTCGGTGCTTGCTGAGAGAAAGCAAAAATAACTGTTGCTCCATTTTCATTAGTTTCTTTCTTTTTTTTCTTTTTTTTTAAGTTATTTTGGTGGTCTGATTGTTTTTTTTGCCAATAAATTAATTGTACAATAAAGTATGTTTGTACCATTGGAAAAATACTTGAGCGTTGCCTTGTTTTTCACGTTTGTGTCATTTTATGCAGGTGAATAGATGAAAATCAAACATGTATTTCAGCATCACTCAGAGGAAATTTGTGGTGTTTAAAGGGAAGGTTGCCTTTTATTACAATTTTAGTGTTTAAGTTGAGTCAGATGTACAAAGTCGTTAGGCAAAGATCTTCACTAACCCAAGTTTACTGAAGAGATTATTTTTCAATTAAAAGGTAATAAAGATTGTAATATATAAATAATTAACTAGCTACCAATTAGACATGTTGTTTCCATTGACATCCTACTGCTTGTTTAACAGAAACCACTGACAAGTTAATGTTTCAACCGCAAAATGTCTTTTGTGACCAGTTTGCTTGATCTCCGCTCTAACACATTCTAAGAAATGGGGAACGTGTTCAACTGTCTCGGCCTCAAACATCCAGTGTTGTCCAGGCTATGGTTTATTTACTGATTAATAATAAGGACGTATTGGGGTCTCTTGTGAAATTATGAGACTTCCTAACATTATATATTAGTAGTATATTGTTGTTGATCTCCTGCCCTCGACTTAAAAATTTCCTGTAACACCCTTCCCCACTTACCTTAAAATACTGTGTAATACAAAAGTCCTTATAGCCATACCCCATCACTCGGCAGCCATCTTGGTAACACCCCTAGACCGTTATTTTGGCCTAACAAAATGAGGTCCCAATCTAAATTAATGGGGAGAGAGCCATAACTATAATTCTAAAGGTCACTGTGACATTTAAAAAAAAAAAAGAAAAGAAATGTACAGAATCACTAGTCAAGTCTGATAGAAACTAACGGGAGAGTGGCAAAGGAAAAACAATTTTTAAAAAAAGGTCATAGTAAATGTTGCCTAGAGCAGGGGTGTCGACATCCGGTCCTCGAGGGCCGCAATCAAATTTTAGATGTTTCCCTCTTCCAACACACCTGATTCAAATGATCAGGATCGTTATCAGACTTCTGCAGAGCTTGATGATGAGCTGATCATTTGAATCAGGTGGGTTGGAAGAGGGAAACATCTAAAACATGCAGGATTGCGGCCCTCAAGGACCGCAGTTCGACACCCCTGGCCTAGAGTTTGCCAAAATTGAACTTTTTGGCCATTAAACCAGACGCTATTTTTGGTGGACACCAAACACTACACATCATCACAAATACACCATCCCCGCCTTAACCCTTTATGGGGCAAGTGGCCATATTTGATAACTTCCTTGGACGTTCAGTATGTCCACCCTGTGCCTCTCCTTGAGGTTGAAGAACAGTGTGCACTTTGATTTAGTTTTTATATTAGTACCAATATCACAACCTTACGAAAAATGTCACTAAACAAATGTTCCAGGCACTTTATAAACGCTTTGTTACTGGTTTGCATTGAACTCCACTTTGATTTATTTTTTGAGATTAGTGCCATTAATACCACTACCCCGAGAACAATGTTACTAGATGAGCTGTCCAAGCACTTTTTAAAAGACTTTGTTACTGGTTGTGTAAGTATCATTACCTCAGACGAAAAAGCTTCTAAATAAATGTTGTTTTCAGTTTGTTACTTTTTCTTTCATTTATTACACATTCCCTTTTTTATACTTTAGATGGGTAAGTTACCATATATGGTAACTTTATTTATCTTATCTTTATCTTTTGCAACATTTTTTTAATTCACAAAAGTAAAACTATCTTGAAATATCCTTCAGTGACACCCTAGGGTTGAAATTGTCATTTTCCAAGTATTTCGAGGAGTGCCCTATAAAGAGTTAAAGCATGGTGGTGGCAGCATCATGACGTGTGGTCCTGGAGGTCCTGGAAGGCAGGTAGAGGGTAAATGAATGCAGCAAAGTATGGAAGAACCTTGGAGGAGAACCGGATGCATTCTGCAAGAGAGCTGGGATTTGAGAGAAGATTTGTCTCCCAGCAAGACAATGAATCAAAGCATGTAACTAAAAATAACTAATCAGGATTAAAAATAGTTTTTCCTCACGTTATGATTGGAGTGGAGTTGAACAACACCGTGCTTGAGTCAGAGCAACAACACAATCGGCTGGATGTTTTCCGAATCGGCTGTTATACAGCAGAAAACTGGCTTTTTGGTCAGAGTAGACGCGTTTCACACAACTGACACCTTTGTTGAATTCTCATGCAGATTTGTGTTTTAAGTGGTGAGTCTTAGAGTCTGATTGTACTGAAGTGGTGAAATGCATTTCAACATTTGTAACACAAATAGGCAATAGAGTTCCTAAACAGAAGGTTTTCAGGGGTTTCAAGTGTGCAGCCATTCTGAGACGCTACATTTCCTCAGTCCCAGTCTTACTGTGAGTAATAAAATTCAAGTTTAAATTAAAGCCGCAAGCGGCGATGGACGGGTCCTCGCCCTACGCTTGTCGGCCTTCGCGCGCGGCGGG
>NW_007579340.1:136669-157016 GCF_000690725.1 Stegastes partitus | reverse complement strand
GGTCTCTGGTGTCATTGTTCTTGCTCCCCACTCCTTAGAGCCTAGAACTGGTCCAGTGGCGCAGTTAGTGGTGTGATACCGGTGCTACAGTTCCCCATCCCACAAAATCACTTGCTGCCATAGCTGCACAAGCACATCCAACCTATGCCATATTTCCCCAGCATTCCCTCCTCAATAACACAATACTCACATTCAACCTGTATTTGTCAATAGAACAGGACATTCAGTCTCGGTGTGTGTATCAAAGAATTTTCAAAGCAAAGATACTTTAAATCCAAGGCTGGTCAAAGGTGCTTCAGAACAAAAGGTCTTTTCTACAAAAGTAAAGTGGTTTCTCCAACACTGATCACTGAGGCATCCGTGCATGTGATTAAAAGCCTCCTGTCCACCAGCTAGCCTGCCTAATTTGACTGCAGCCTTGCACTTTGCCAGGAGAGGTCACTGCTGTAACTAAAACGTTGAGTAATGAACCCATTTTCGAAACAATTGGCTCAAGTGGTTCAGTGCTTCACAAAAGCTTCATTTGCCCATCAACAGTGGAGGCCGTGCACCACTGTGCCACCTGAACCTGCTATTCTAATTCGCACCAGGCGTGGTCTTCAGTTGCGTATTGAAAAATGATGGCACTCCCACCACGTCACAGGCGAAACACCTCGCTTGGTTAACATCTGCTTCTCAATGGACTCTGGCTGCGATGTGTTCAGACAGGTGTGTGGCCGAAATTAATCTGAAAGAGTGAAATAATGCATTGTAATGTCAGAACTGTCCAAGATGACCAAGGAACCTGTCTTTCTCCAGCAGCTGCCTCTTTCTTTTCAACAGCAGTTAAACAGCTTGTTTCACACACCAGGTAGGGACAGACGAACGGACACTGAAGTTATGAAAGTACAGCCGTGACTTGATAATCTGACATTAACTTTAATACCTTCTTTTTTGTCGGATAGCAAGGCTGTCGGATTGTCAAGACGGAGGCCGAGATACAAGGAGGGCTTGATGCTGGAAGGGTTATTTGTTGTTTATATTTATTGTTTATAGTTGTTATAATAACTAGTGTATTGCTGGAACACTACGCATCGCTGGATTTCATGCCCGACATCACATTCAGACAGCAGGCTAAAGTGATCCAAATCTGTTTTTGGGGGTTTTTGTTTGCCCCTTGTATCTGGTCTTTTCATGACTGTCTGAACAACGCAGATCCGATTTTTTCTAATGCGACCAAGGCTACTTGGATATGTGGTCCTAAATCTAATAAGTATCTGGTCTTTTGCCATGAGACTTCTGTCTGAACAGCCAGGTTGCACTTATCTGACCTAGTCTGAACGTAGCCAACTGGTGTGATTGTTAAGTCAGATAATACGCTGTTATCCTTATTTGTGACATAAAATGTCATGTCGGAGTCGAAATCCAAGGCTTTCGGTAAGCAAAGGCTATTTTTTCTGGGTTCTGTTTGTTTTTCCTAAAAACCTGTCGGATAGCAAGGTTTTCAGATTGGTAAGGGTCAGAATGTCAAGTCAGGACTGTACTGTTTTTCACCAATATAGCCAACGCAGTAGCTGCACATGCCAGTTAGAACAACAGCAAAACAGCTTCATGATTTACTTGCACGACTGCGACCACTTGAAGTTTTTACTCGCATGCTCTCAAAAATGTGGTCCCAGTCTGGAGCCCTGTGTGGGACTGTTGGTGCATTAAGCCTCTTGGTCATGAGGAGCTGATCAGCTGATGATCAACTTCCAGACTAATCTTAGTTTTATCTATAGGCTTCAAAAGCTACCTTAAACACAGTCATTGTAATATTTTATAGCCTTGAATCATGCGCTTGACAAAAACTGATCTTTCAACACAACCATCAGGATTTCTCCTCCACAGCCTGATCCAGATGAACTGAACAAAGTTTAACTGGACTGGTATCATTACCGGCCAGTATGAGGCTACAGCGGTGAGGCTGGAGGAGAAGGGCCACCAGCAGGAGGCGCTGCAGCTGCAGAAGTCACGTGTTCTGGGGAATCGACCATGATGTCACTCTGGTGGGCGGAGACAGCGGAGTTGAACCCGGAAGTTGTACGTCAGGTAACAGGCGCTGAGGAAAGTTGGAGTTCGGGGCTTGAATTAGAATTAGTGGTGGAGGAGACATGACGAGGAGAAGCTGGGTGTGGGGCCTTCCGGAGCTGGAGCAGGATGAAGGTGGTTAAATCTAGGACCTGGAGCCGGTGGACCGACGGGATGGACGGAGTTGGAACGGCCGAAGTTTTTTCGTGTGGATTTGT
The DNA here is from genome assembly GCF_000690725.1 of Stegastes partitus. Lineage (NCBI taxonomy): Eukaryota > Metazoa > Chordata > Actinopteri > Pomacentridae > Stegastes > Stegastes partitus. Next base: position 154,749 of record NW_007579340.1, on the reverse strand, counting down.
TATGAACTGAAGTAGCCGACGCAGATGAAAGGTTTGTGATGACAACGGCGCTTGGAGGTTGGATTTGACTGCTAGAAGCTCTTCTTGGATTTTAATATTGTCTGAGGAGGATGAAGGTGGTTTTCCAGTGTGACGCTCCAGATTCAGGACATGTGATCGGCCCACTTTGGTTTGAACGCTGTGGTTCTGCTTAAAAGAGGGATCGACCGCCAGGACACAATCACAGTCTGAGGGTAGGAACAAATCTCCAAACACTGAGTTGTATAACCTGCATGAGAGATGAACAGCAGTGATGATTAGCGGATGAGTAGAGGCTGGTGGAGCTGAATGAATGAATGAATGAATGAATGCTGCCTCGGTTATAAAGCAGCCCAGCCCAGGCTGGACTGAAGGAGTGAAGGATTGGACAGGAAAGGGACCTTGTGACTCTGTGCCTGTCTGAACTAATGCAAAAGCTCCATATTTTTAAAAAAAAAAAGAAAAAAAGGCTTCTTCATGTCCTTCCTGAAGTCTTGGATGAATGAGCTATTTTGTCATTTAATATGAAGGACCGATAGAAGAGGACCTTTTAATATGTATGCATAAATCTCTAAAAGCTATTTTCCAATCAAGCGTGTTCTGCAGTTTGTTGTCTTTGTCATAGATCACTGTGCGTACAATACAAAAATGGCTGATGCAGAAAGAAGTCAATACCTCCTCATCTTCGGAGCAGATGTTCTTGTTTCTGTGCTTGGACGACATTTAGCAACAAGAAATGCACAACAAATCAAACATAACCAATAACCAGCATTTGCCCTACTGCTCCAACCTGCAGGTCCCACAACTTATCCTCTGGGGAAATTTGTGTGCTGAGCACAAATCAGCAGCCACACAGGGGAATAATGCAATACATCAGTGGTGTCTTGCTGTCTTCCCGTGTTGATTTACAGGCCACCTTGCCGCTTAAATGCACTGATCAGCTGTGGCAGGCCAGTGGGTATCCACCGATGTCGACAAGTCACAGCGGCGTAACTGTTCCTGCGCTGCAAACTGAAGCCGTATTACCATCTACACTTTGAATGTGTGTGCGGCATGAGAGAAGATACAGTAAGAAAGGAGGATATAGCGCCTAAGAGTGTGCCTGAGTTGCATTAACAAGACGCCAGGGGAGTATGTGTGCGAGGGAGAGGAGGCTGTGTGTTCTGGGCTCTTCACCAACACCAGTGTATCGAGGAAAAAGTAAAGGTAACTTGGTGTTTCTCTTTTAACAACTTCAGTGTTCTTAAAGACAAAATATTCATGTGATGATACAGAAAAACTAACATGCAAACTCTGTTACCTTTGACAAGAATATGTCATGAATCTCTTCAAAAGATAATTACTTCAGTTCATTTGATAATTATGCAAAATAAATTTCAAATTTAGATGATTTCAGACTTGTAACGACACACAGATGTCCCATCCACTGTTTTAATAATTCATTAGACTTTACAGGCAGCAGAATAAAGGTAACTACCAACCTGAAACTGTGTTTTCTGTAGAAATTGTTGGCTAACAGCAGGCACCAAATTTGCAGTGCATCATGGGTAACACCAGCTGACAGCAAATGTCATATTTGTAGAAAAACACGTTATGTGAATAACACTATAAAAAAATCTGTAATTTTACATAATGTGTGCTTTAATTTTCAAAAACAGACGGTTGATTCCTCTGTGAATAAGCTGAAATGTAATTTAAAAAAAAAAAACTAAAATTGACTGATACAAATTGAAATAAGCTGTAAGTACTTTAACAACTTATTGAAATTTCACAAATATAGAATTTTTATGAAACTGTCATTTTGAAGTTTAACACCGCAAATATAAATTTAAAAAAATAAAATAAAAAATAGATACAATTTGTGACAATAAACAGAAAAAGAACTGTTTCTGAATTTTAGATTGATTTGTTTGTTAAACGAAAAATATGTAGTATAATTACAGATGCTTTTTAATGAATGTTTTCAACAACATATAACATATAAGCAACAGTAAACTGTCAAAATAAAGTATTTTATTATATTTCATTCATCATTTTGTCCAGCTCTTTATGTAATTCTTTGTATTATATATTAGCGACAATGTCTGTTTTTACACATGTAGCTGTCTGTGAGCAAACATGAAAAGCCAAAAACAAACACACAATCTGATGTAAAATAAAATAATAAGATAGAAATTGTATGTATTTTTTAATGTTATTTTTGTTATTTAATTGAATTTTTTGATCCTCTAGCTGCAGAAATATTAGAGTTTTACATCATTTGCCAGTTTAGCCAATGCAATCCAATAAATGGATTTTCACAGCTGTATAATGTGATTAAGATGTGCTTCTTTTGGTGTCTCAAAGTGCACCTGTAACACCGTCCACAACCACATTTAAACTACACTTCATATACACATACTTCACATACTAACACTACACTGACCGTCAGCAGCACAGAGGGCGTTCAGCCCAGCACAGACTGCCTCAGGCTTTATGCATATTTACAGACTTGTGAATGATCAATGCGATTGATCAAAAGGCTTGATGCAAATAAAACTAATTCCCACCGGCAGTGAAATACTGTGATGACAGGAATGGTTTTTAAAAAATCACTTAATGTGAGTTACTATTGATCTCCATCCTTGATCAATAGTCATTTCAGAGAGTGATGGAGGGGACAATTGGAGGCTTGTGGGTGACTTGTGCTTTGGCCAGTAGGCATCCTGAAGGGGCAACCTAATAGATATTTCTATATGTGATGCATGTAGTGACCCCGTTTTTTTAAAACATCTCTGTCACATCCTTCAAGCTAAGTTTTACATGCTCTCTTTTATTGCACGCAAAATAGAACAAATCTTTTTTGTCTTTGTTAAACAGCAAAGAAAGGCAGGAAATAAACTACAACCTAAGCTTCAGTTTAAGTGGCCACTGATTAAAAATGCAAGACTGGCATTCTCTGATCAAAAATGTACAAAGTAATTGGATAAAGAAAGAAGAACCAGACAAACCAGTGTGAATGAATGAAAGCTGAATTCAGCAGGTTTCATCCAAAATGAAAAGGAGAGGTCACTTTGAAGTTTAAGGACTTCCAGCAATCCTGGGAGGTGACATCAGTGACACCTACACCATCTACTCATATGAATCCTGCAGTCGGTCTTTGATGCTTTATGTCAATGGAAGCCAGAGGGATGAGAGAGGGAACGGATTCAGCATCGCGTGAATCCAGCTCGTCTCTAAATGGAGCCATTTCTACATATTTTAAGATTCAGTTTACCTCCTGACCGCTGAAGTCAAACATTAAATGCAGTTACGACGTGCATTAAACTGGTGAACACCATGAACCAAACTACGAGCCGACGTTAACCTGCTCTTATCTCTGCTGCACGCCTACTTTTTGTATAAAATGACGTGATTTAAATGCATGAATCATGCTACTTTAACCTGAGGCAAAGTGTTTTGTGCAGGTATTACGCTTTGTTATTATCATACGGCAGCGGTTTCTGTGAACTTTGCTCAGCTACTCACCGTCAAGCTTCATGTATGTGCACCTACACACGTAACAGACAGTAAAAACTGGTTGAATTCCTGTGACGTTATCTCCATGTAAGCCTCGGCATTTGGGGAAAAATGCCTTGGTGAGCAAACTGAGGAAGCCTAATTACCTGAGTTTGGCAGAGTGTTCAACCTTTTGTTACTGAGATTCCTCAAATGAAGTGAGCAAGTGAGATAAAAATGAAAGCGAGGATTAAAATTCTCTCCGTGCAGCCTAATTCCAGGAAACATGTCAAGTCCCTGCTATAACTGAATAGTGAAGGGCTTCGAGTTGGCACCGTTTTACATACAAATCGTACGAACCAAAAGAACGCCCGTGAATGCTAAATAGGATGCTGAATGAGGAACAGCTGAAAGATCGGGAATTTTTTTTTGTGTCATCGGCTTTGCATAAATTTGCAGAACGCGTCGTCTATCAGGATGAAGTTTTTGTGTTTGGCGTCGAGGAAAAGATCAGCCGGTTGAACTTCCCTGCGAGCGAGATACGACGAGGAAATATTTTATGAACTGGGAGCGAAAAAGGGCTCGAGTGGCATTATGGACTGAGACAAGTTCAATAAAAACACTTTGCGCCTGTCAGGCTCACTCGCCAGAGAACAAGAGACGCCGGCGGCATTCAATGTGACATGCACGGCACATGTGTAATGTAAAAGAGCAAATGATTCATTTCCTGTACAGGTTTATTACATTTCCAGACATATCTAATATATATATTGGTATATTTGTTGTTTCATAGGAGCCATGAAAACTGAAGTGTGACGTAATGTCTAACTGCAGGTAGGACAGAACATACAGAATGTGACAGTGTCATCCAGTATGCATGAATCCATCCCTGCAAGCTCTCGAATCTGGAGCTGGAGTGTACAAAGACATGTGAGAGCACCAAGGCCTGATTTCATTACGGAGCCAGTGGAGGTCAGAGGAGCTACTTTAAATCTTTTAACTCATCAGAAGTAATGAAGGGAAATTTCTCTGCCGCTGAGTAGATCTTGAACTAATTTCATCGACGGCATTCTGCATTTGAACTGCGCCGAGGAAAAAAAAAAAAAAGACAAAAAATGCATTTTAAATGAATGTAGGAGAGAATAAAATAAGATATGTATGTGACCTCGGTGTCATCGCTGATTCTGGCATTCAGACTGTGAACAAATGCTCCACAAGTCAGTGGAGCCTCATTAGTTTTCGATCAAGCTGGGTGACAAGAAAAACTGATTATGACTCAATAGAACTGTGCATAAGTTGCATGAAAGGCCCCCACTCGTCGCTGGTTAGAGGTCGCACATTCGAAACAACCATAACAACAACAATTTTAATTTAATAATCTGCTCAGACAAGGCAGTGCACCGAGATGTGGTCATTTTTTTTTAATGTATTCTCCGTCAACTGGATATTATCAAACCCCTTGAAAACCAACATAGCTGGATGTTTTGTCATGAAATATAGTCACAACTGGGGTTTTCTCTCTTACATGTGTTGAGATGTGGGGACAGTAAAGCTCTGTTTGCTTTCAGACGAGAAGTTTTGTTAACTTGGTGGTTGCGGGTTTGCCTTCTTGGCCAGGAAAGTGTGGTCCGGCACGGCGGGGAAGAAATATTTTTGCATTCATAGTCTTGCGACACCCTGGTATCTATTAAGCTGATTCTTTTCTCTTGGATCCTACAGAAAACACATTTCTTTTGTACCATATCTTGTCACTGAGCTAATTGCTTTTGGGTCGCTTTCTTGAGATTAAAGGCGTATTACAGCAGTTCAGTGCTGGAGCGTTGGGAGACAGGAGCAGACGGGTATTTTAAAAAGAAGAGCAGAATTCGAGGCAGCTGAGGCCAAGAGATCCTGTCTTTTAGTTTATAATACGGGTACAACTCCAGACTAAAAAATGCTGGTTTGTATTTCTCATAATGCAGTTTTAAGGTGTGTTTTGTTCAAGCCTTCTTGCCTTGTAAATGGCCATGTCTGTCTTGTAAACTCTAGCCCCGGGTTTCATTTTCCAAACCCACAGAAGGCAACATGACAAGTAAACTTATCTGGAAATGGCCAGAGAGCCTCTTCAAGCTTGTATCGATATATTTAAAGTACCCTACAAAAAGATTGGAAGTTGCTATAAGTCTATGTGCAGATTGTCGGGTTGGAAGTGAAACCAAAGCTGTCTTTCAGAAGAATAATAAATGCTTGTACCTTTGCCTTGTAAAGCTCAGCCACTTTGCAGTCTCCCACCAAAATGTGTAACAGCTACGGGCCAAAACGTATTCGTTTCACCATGAAGTCAGTAAACTTGTGAGACGCCTACATATTTGTTTTTTGGTTTATTGTTTTCTGTTGGCCGGCATCCATGTCACATTTCTGGTGAGTTTAATGTCACGTGATTCACATCACAAGTGCAACAGAGTGTGTATTGTTATTAAGAGTGGTGGTGGAGGCATGAACCAAACACAGAACTGTCTGTTTAATCTTATTTACTGCATTTTCAGTCACTGTTTGCTTTTGTTTATGCTACAAAACTTTAAATGACAAAATGACATTGTGGCTGGAGTCTTATCCTGTGCAGGTATTCTACTGTTGTCTCTTTCTTAAGGTCTTCACTCTAAAAGAAGTTTTTCTACAGGGCAGTTCGAAACTGACAAAAAGCCAAAATGCACATTCACCTGTACGTGTGGACATGGCCTCCAACACAGCTGTTAACACACTCACCTCAAGTTGTTTTCTAGTCTCTAGTCTCTGCAGGTGTCTCTGACTGGTAACATGTTTCTGATGTGCATTTACTGACCTCACTGATCTCCACAGTGTTTATTGTTCTCTAATGCATCCTTTGTCTGATTTCTGTCCCATTGTCTCTCCCTCACCCCAACCGGTCGAGGCAGATGGCCGCCCTCCCTGAGCCTGGTTCTGCTGGATGTTCCACTGTCCCACTGTTGCTGAGTGTTGCTCAAAGGGATTTGTTGGGTTTCTGTGTAAAATTTTTATGAGATCTTCACCTCACTATGTGAATGCCTCAAGATGACATACAAGGTGTGTCAGAAGAGTTTCAGGACTGGTGTCACAAAAGATATATTTCAAACCCAAACTGCAAGTTTTCCCCTTCGAAGTAATCCCCCTGGAGTCTAACACACTTCTCCAGCCTTCTCTGTCACACCGCCATGCACTCCTGGAAGGATTCTTCCAGGATCCTCCACAGCTCCGTCATCACAGCCATCTTGATGTCGTCCACGTCTTCAAAGCGGGTCCCGTTGATGACCCCTTGAGCTTGGGGAAGAGGAAGTAATCCCACAGAGCCAGGTGGGGTGAGTAGGGAGGTTGCTCCAGCACGGTGATGTTCTTCTCAGCCAGGGAATGTCGGATGCTCAGGCCATTGTGAGCAGGTTGTCATAGTGAAGCAGCCACGACTTGTCCTGCCACAACTCTCACCTCTTCTGGTGCACTGAACGAAGCAAACACTGCAGGAGTTCTTTGTAGACGTGCTGGTTGATCATCTGAAGGGGCGATGGCTTAGTGGCACGGCTGTGGCTCAGGTGTTAGAGCGGGTTGGTCAATGATCAGAAGGTTGGCGGTTCGATTCCGCCCTGTAACCCACCTTGCCTGGTGTGAATGCGTATAAATGGATTGTTTGAGGTGGTGTTTGGAGAGGCCATAGGTGCAGAATGGCAGCCACGCCTCTGTCAGTCTGCCCAGGGCAGCTGTGGCTACAATCTTAGCTACCACCACTGGAATGAATGTATATGAATGAATAATTGACAGTGTAAAGCATCTTTGAGTAGACCAAGCCTAGAAAAGCGCTATTTAAAATCTGATCAATTAACACTTGTAGTTTAAAGTTTGGGTTTGAAATATACCTTTTGTGGCACCAGTCCTGGAACTTTTCTGACACACCTAATAAAATTAGATTAGCTACAAGCATAGCCCCTAAAACATGCAGCCATCTCACAATTTTGCAGCCGTTTTTAATGAAAATAGTACATTTTTTGCTCGGGGCCAACAAAGCTATAACCCGGTGAGCTGTGTTTTGATTTGTCTCACTGCTTGTGGATGGAAAACAAGCAGCATTAGATCCAGTAAGAGGACTGACACATGCTTCAGTTTTTGGGCAGCTGTGGCTTAGGTGGTGGAGCGGGTTGTCCTCTAATCGCAAGGTTGGTGGTTTGATCCCTCGCCCCTCCACAGAGGAAGTGTCCTTGGGCAAGAACCTGAAGTTGCTCCCAATTGTCACAGTTCTGTCACCATTGGTGTCCGAATGTGTGTCTGAATGGATGAATGAGAAACACATTGCAAAGCGCTTTGACTCCCACTAAGGTAGAAAAAAGTGCTACCAAAGTGCCATTTACCATTTTTGTTTTACTGAGCAGCTTCGATGACACTGAAAAAGGTGCCTCTTTTTCCTCCTGCACATGTCCCTTCCAGAGTCTGTGCACACCACTGACGTGTCCTGATGTCTACAGGAACAGTGGAATACAGCCTGAATCCACTGAAGCTCACCGCACAGTGGAATCCCCTGAAGCAGCATGTAGGAAACCCCCACTGGAGCATTTCTTTACGATTTTTCACCACCTGGATGCAAATGAACGTGTGTCACACACACACACACACAACAACAACAACACAGACAAACCAAGAGGCGTCAAGCTACAGCATGTTCTCCCATCATATTCCCCACTGGCCGTGTTCTGCTCTACCGTAGGCTGCCAGCCGAGTCCCTCTTCCCGTTGCAGAGATGGAGGGGCGGGCTGTAGGACGGAGCAGCCAGCCAGCGTCAGGGCTGAATAATTGATCTCTCTCTATCGGTCAGGAGGACGTTAGTGGGACGTTTCTCTCTCCATCCCTCCATGTGATTCAGTCGCTCCTTCCCATCACGGTGTTAACGGCTTCACCCTCCGCAAACCACCACCCCCTCTACTCCTCCTCTTTCTCTCTACGTGTGTGTGCGTGTGTGTGTGTGTGAGAGAGAGAGAGAGAGAGAGAGTGAGTGAGTGTGTGTGTGTGCAGAAAGACGAAGCAGCAGGAAGCACCAAGGACGTCCTTTTTTTTTTTTTTCCCTTCCAGCCCCGGGAGCCGGAGATGCAAGGGACGAGCAGTTAGATCAGCCAGTGCTTGCTGTTGCGTGCTGCAGGATAACTTGGTTCCGGAGGGTGCTTGCAGCCGAAGCTCTGCTCTCTGATCCCTGCTCGGTGTGTGAGTGTGTGAGGAGGATCCAACCGGTTGCCGGACGGAGGTAAATGGACGCTCGACGCGGTGTGAGCGGCGCCGGGGAGCTGTCCGCTGACGGTGGTGCTGAAAGCGCTCCGATCATAGGAGGAAGCGCGTGTGTGCCTCTGCTGCTCCACTGTGTCCGCGTCTCTGCACGAAGATGCACAATATGGTCGACTTTCAACATATTTAGCGCACATTTGCCGTGCACACACACGCATATGCAGCTGTAAACATGCATGCATCAGTCGCTATTTGTGCCTAATTATCGTGTTGTGCGAGCAGCTTTTTTTTTTCTCCCCCTTTTTTTTTATTTATTTATTTTTTTGGTGCCGGAGTGGGATGGCTGTGTCCAATGCCCCTCCAATGGAGGATGGAAAGTTTTACCACATGATCAGGAAAAATACACAGGAGTGGTTTAGTCCGGCGTCCACATGCACGACAAAAGAGTGTCCTGCCAAGCCGAGGACTGGCACCGTGCACTTTCTCTAAACTCGTTTGACTGCAGGCACAGCTCGGCCACACGGAGGTTATTAGTGACTGTCCCCCTGACACCGAGCCCTCAGCTGTCCGGAATTACTGAAAAAAAAAAAAAAGCGCCACATTTGCAAGGGAACAGCGAGCAGCGGCGGTTGTTTTGGTCAGGAGTTTGGAGATGTTGTGTAGATGTGTTTGAACCATTGACCTCCGTGTCCTTCAGCTGGCGCATTGAACAAACGTGCCTAACACAAAAACAGCGCCTATGTGTCCATCTGTGAATGTTTGGCTCCGCGCAAGCGTTAATTGGAACTAACTGTAGAGTCAATTAAGAAATCATTTTTGCTTAAAATTTCCATTTCACGAATTAATTGTAATCCAAAGTGAACACTGCATGTAGTAGTCTCACTGCTTTTGTCGCTTTTTCCTTCCAGATCTGGCAACAAAGGACTTCTACTTTTCCGCAACTATTGAATGTAACATCGATCAGATAAGGAAGGCAGGGAATTAAAAGCCATCATCATGAATTTCGTTATGAAACAAGCGTTGGGAGGTAAGTTCAACCTTTTAATTGCTCTATCCGACAGTGTGTGAGTCCGCTCGTGTTGCTGCTGCAGGTTTTGTTTTTCTCTGAAGTTCAGATTATTATTATTTTTTTATAGATATATTTACTACTTGTCGCTTTTTCTCGTCTTTGTGTGCAAATCACACATCGTTATTCTGGTCAATGCTTTGTAGTTTACCAACTCAGAAGTTCAAATTTTCCATTTCTTTTGATCTCTCTTTCCTTTGTGCGCTTCGCCTCCACATCTGCTGATGGCTCGTTGCGCACATGGCGCAGTTGGCCCCCGGGGCGCACTGAGTGCAGCTTACTGTAATAGGCTAGTGATTTGTAACGTTGACTGAGCCGTTGTGGCCAAAAGGGCTTTTCGTGTTGCGCAGTGCGTGCAGCCTGCAAACAGAGAGGTGTTAAGCAGGTGACTCGGTGTTACCATTAATCAGGCTGCGGTGTCTCTGGACTGGACGCTGCTGCTGCTGCGGCTCTTAACTCGACACGCTGTGAACACAATTTCAACCTGAAGGGGGGAAAATATAATCAAGCCACAATCTCCTTTCAATAATTTCATTCCAACATGCAGGCACGTGAATGATTTTCTAATTGCTTGTGCTGCAAGGATTCCCTCGACATGAGATTATCATAGTGGAGTAATGGATTCTGAAGGAATATGAAGTTGTTATCATGAATGAATATGCAGATGGTGCAGTGGAAGGTGGAGGTACCTAAGTGGTTTTCACTGACTGCTGGGTGATTTGTCCACAGTGGGCCCTTAGCGCCAGTGTTTGTTCAGACCAAAGAGGGAGTCCAGCAGTGCGCTGCTGTTGCATGTTCAGGAGATGAACAGTCTCTGCTCTGATTAACATGAATAAATAAGCAACAGGAAGTTAAATGTTAGAAGTTAAAGGATTTTCTGACCCTTGCTCATCACATGTACACAACCCCTCGCCAGTGTCCTCACATTCTGATTGGTGCATGGAAGCATGTGACATCACCATTTCCCAGTTGAGCCATGTCCACTTGGACCAACCATCACAGCACAGAAATCTCTCAGGTGAAATAATCCAATCTGTTCTTCTTTTGGCAGAAAACTATGTTTATGTAAAATGCCATAGCCCATATTTAGAAGCTGATGAAATGTGTTTCAAACGGTTTCATACTCCCCCTCCCCTTTTTTTAAAAAAAGCTTTCATTAAAATCTAATAAGCTGGAGCATCTCGTGCACTACTGGAGCCACTGGATGATGTAACCTTTACACTGGGGAGACTATTGTGCATCTCATGACAGGGATCTTCCCTTAAACTTGAAGGAGTACACCACTGACCTTTTGAATTGCAAATCTTCACTGCTTGAAGCTTCAAAGGTGCTTCTGTCCGTCCTCCTTTGAAGCTTCAGCACAGCCGTCATCCTCCACCAAACTGCTCCTGCAGCATAATCCACTTCTCCTGCGTTGATCTGTTTTAAAACCACAGAAGCCTGAACTTCTTGTTCACCTTTTAGATAGAAGCTAACAGCAGTGCAACAGAATGTCCTGTAAAATTACAGTAAACTGTAATAATTGTTTACTGCACTGTCCAGAAGCATATGAGCTTCACCATGTAATACTGTAATTAACCTTTCCAATTGTAAACTGTATTTATGTAGTTTTGGCAATGTAATCTACATGAAGTCTAACTGTAGTTGCCTGTAAATCAAAAACATGTGATGGCAGACATGCCCCATAAATAACAGTGCCTTTAATCCTTACGATACATTATAATCTAACAGCTCTGTTTAAGATTTAGAAATGCCTTTTAAACTTAAACACCTACAGCTATTTTTGAAACAAACAAACAAACAAACCGACCAACCAAAAACGTTAAAATGGCCTTTCTGAGGGATCATTATAAAGTGAGTTATACTATTTCCAGCTACAGCTTTTATTTTGAAATACACTGCTGTTAGATTTAAACTGTATTTTACATTGATCTATTACTGTGTGTATTGTAGGCAAGCTGTTGTGTTGTGCCGAATTTGGAAAAAAAAACAAAAAAAAGACTTGAGAACTGAAATCACAACATCAACAAGTTAATGCTCCAGTTTGAATGGAGCATCAGGCAACACCCAAGGTCACAACTGAATACAACATGTAACCACAGAGCTATAAACTGCTGCTTTCTCACTTAGTTTAGATAATATTATCCAAAATAATTATCCATTATTATAAGAATAATCTTTTGATTTTAAGGAACAAGATTCAGGTGTAGCTGCTGGTACAGGTTTCTCAGAGACCCTCAGTCGTCATATATCAACGTGTCAAGTTTGAACAAGGAAAAGCAGAAAATTCAGATAAGTTAGTTTCAGTGCAGTCATGCCTTAATGAACGGCCGTGGAGAGGCTCTTGAGTTGTGGTTTGTTGATTAAAGTTCTCCTGGAGGGAACAATCACGGTGTAATGGCAGGAGTTTGACCTCATCATGTGGTTCCACACATTGTTTGACCACCTGTTCTCTGTTGCAAGACATGCTGTGGCCTGAACATGCAGTCGTCACTGTTTCCTGTAGCTGGTCAGTCTCCGGATGCAAGGATGTTAAACTGTGACACAGAACAGGTTCTACTTTATTAAAATGCTGCTGAATGTTCGGCAGCACGTGCTTCATGTGATTTCTTCAAATCTGCTTCATTCCAATTGATATCCACTCAGATACAAAACTGTCCTCCTGATGAGGAAGTAAAAAGCCGTTCTTGGTGTTCTGTTTATATTCATTTGTGAGCAGCTTGTCACGTTGTCAGCTGGGCAGGTGTTTCTCAATGGCTCAGTGATATGACAGCACTGCAGCAGTGGTGTCGCCTGCTGCCTTTTTTCCATTGTTTACATTTTGGTAGGACAAGAGAGGCCTCTCTGCTCCCCCTCTGTTTGTCCAGCCAGAGCTTCCTGAAGCGCGCTGATTAAAAAACATAAAAAATGCATTTAGATTGAAACTACAAATCAATAATTTACAGAATAATGTTTTTTTTTTTTATTAAATGTGAAATCTAGCAAATGCACACATCTCTGTGACAGATGCAGACCTACATTTCTTCACAAGGAAAATTTAATTATCTCCTTAGATTATCAGGAATGCAAATGAATGTGTCTGAATACGCACAATAGAATATGGAGCAAAACGGGACTGAAATAGATTTTTTTTAAAAAGATGATAGCAGTGGTTTATCATGTGATACCCATTCACTACAAATCACTTATTTTTTTCCATCTTTTGCTTTTCATCATATGCTTTTGCATATTTGCTGATACTGATCCAGTTTTATCTGCTCTTCCAGGCAGTTATTGGCACATATTCATTCATGAAAATTCAGTGAGTGGACTCTTGAAACGTTTGTTCAAGGTTTGTAAGTCTGCAATGTCAAACTGACATGACTAACACTGTTGTGAGATGAGGTATTACATGATTTTACAGTCTATCTGCACCAAAACAAAGACAAAAGCCAGGATGTTACGTAAGAAATTGGGAACAATTACACAATCAAAGGGATCTTCACATCACGCAGAAAAAAAAGTGGAAATCAATGGCAGTCAGGGACGATCAAAATAAATCCAAAAATCAACAGTTTGCATTCAGAAATAGTCAGAACACATATGTGTTATTTATACTAAGGAGCTAACACCTGCCAACATGTCGGTGTGTTGCCTTCAGGTTTGTGGTCGTGCTTGCTGTGTTGCGTTTCTGCATGTTAGGTACTGTAGCTGTGTGTTCGTGTCGTGTATGTGGTGGATTTGCTTGTGGGTGTCTTTGGGAGCAGCAGGTGCCCACTGCCTGGCTGGTACAAAGCTTCCTGTCAATAAAGAGGAGTCAAATACCCTGAACTGTGCATAAAAGAAATTTCACACATGAGGGGAACCAGGCAGTTTGTGCCAAGGTCTTCACCTTCAACAGAGTATTTCTTTCCATCTTGGGGAGCAAGATTTTTGTTTCCTTCTTAAGGAGTAATGAGTTTTCAGTGTGCAGTGGATTAGCTGTGGGCTATTATCTCACTTCTCTTTCTCTCTGTGTGCTCTGAGGAGAAACTCACACTCCATCTGCTCCCATCTAGGCCCTGCTTTGTATTCTGTCTGTTTTATACAGTGAAGAGCAAGGTCGTCTCGCTAGGCACCAAGGACCCGTTCATCTGTCACCCATGACCCTTTCATCTTTTGAAATGCAAGTCATACATCAGAAGTTCTCAAAGTATTTTTTTTTTTTTTTTTAAGTCAAGGACTCCTACATGATAGACTTTAGAACAGTGATACAGAAGAAATCTCCTGAAGAGCAATAATTAGTTTATGCTGAGATGTGAGAAAAGATCAAGCTGGTTGTTTTGTCAATTAATCCCAATTCATAGGTATTTAAGACGACCAACACCGAGGCAAATAATGGTATCAGTGCTGCCAACTAGTGGTAACTAGAATTGAATCTTTTTTCAACCCATCACATTCCAGTTTGCTTTACTTTGGGAGATCCATAATATTTCCAAAAACTCTGTCCCACAATGACTAACTTGCAAAAATATGTTTATTCAAGATGTTTTGGTGTTACACCCCCATCAGCCAAATGGTTTGTAGCAAAGAGCAGCCATCTTGAAGAGGGAGTGGCTGCAACTCCGCAACCAATCGCAATCAATCAGTAAACCAATATTTACATAGCACAAGTCATGCATCGAAGGTAAGTCCAGGTCCTGATCATAAACAGTAAAATGGCTCGTGTGAACTTGAGTTTGGTTAGCGGCCAAGCTAACGTAGCTACCTGACACTTCACGTCAAGTGTGCTTTTCAGGATTCCTTTGAAAACATGGCTGACTATTACAGACGTGTCTCCAGCTGGCTAGCATGTTAGTTTGTTGTAGTAGTTAACGAACAAGTTCTGTTAATACATCACCAAACTGTTAGCACGGTGTTTATGCTAAAAAAATGTTAGCTAACGCTGCAGTGCCACTTTCTGGTGTGATCAGGGAATTAAACCTTTTAGTCTACACTGAATAAATCAACTGCTTCCAATGCAGCTGCTGTTTTTTTCCATTCATTTTATTTGAATATGAGAACGAACCGGCAGAGTCATGAAGGTAATCCAGTTAATAAACACTTGCAGCCTATGCACACCTCTGTTATGAGACACTATCAGGCCTTATGTCAGGGCTGTGTGGGAGTCTATACTTGACTGACCTCTGCTTCACTTTCCTGCGAGTTTTCTTTCTCTGTCAGGATCATAATACATGCATTCTGCTGTGCTCCAGTAGTTCGAAGCTCTTTGGAGCCCTATTTCAATGTTGAGCCCGATCAATCAGACAAAAAGCTACAAAATCAGTGTGGGAATGTAGGGCTTTTGACTTTAGCACAGTCACAAAAGACGAGTGAAACAGTTGTTGTGGAGTTTCCCCTGCAGGCACGTTCAAGGAGGCTCCAAAACACACGGTCAGTGATTTCACAGGAACATCTCCAACCAGACACACACAATCCTTTTGATGATGTCTATTTTTGCCTTCAGGACAGTTTTCGAATTATCTACTGAATGAAAAAGCTGGAAATATGATGCAAAATAAACAAAATAATGAGTGATTTGTGCAGGTTTCATGAGTAAATGGGCACTCTGACAGAGTCTTCTGTAACGCTGGATGACCTCCGACCAGCACACAGCTTGTTAAATTAAGCCAAAGATAGCATTTCCATATCACAGTGGCAAACGCAACAGCCATTATTGTAGCCTGTATCATGTGTCCAAGGCTTAAAACAACAATATTAGCACCAGATAAATACCCAGAGTGCTTAATTTGCATTCTAAATTAACTGATTATTAAAGGAAAAGATTCAAATTAATGGCATCAGTGTGACAGTGGATGTAAACAAAAGGTGGCGCCTAGATTTGTGCCAATACCAATTAGTTAGAAATAGTTCTAAAGGTGATCTTAGGATCTCACAGGATTGGGACCAAGACAGTGCTAGTTTAAAGGAAGCAAGGTCACCCTTTTTCTATCCTTGAAGTTCCATTGGATAAAATCAAGCTGAAGTAGAGTGTTTCCAAATTTTGATTGGAACTACTTCAAGGACCTCCTGGAGTCACTGGACCGTTTTAGAACCACTGGATATAGCTCATCAGTGACATGTAGGGGGGGGAAGCAGGACAAATGAGGAATGGATGCAATCTGGCTGGCAGTAAAGAAGGGTGTGTGTGTGTGTGTGTGTGTGTGTGTGTGTGTGTGTGTGTGTGTGTAGGTGTGTGTGTGAAGGACTCTTATCGCAAGAACGTGAAGCCACGGCGAGGGGAGAGGGCAGGATTTATTGCAGATGACATCATCAAAAGTGCTCGTAAATAGAAGTCAGCCTTCTCGCGCCTTTTCCCCCTCAAATAAAGCCCACGGACTCCAGCTCCTCCCTTCCTCCCTTCCTCCCTTCACCTCCTCCTCCTCCTCCTCCTCCTCCTCTGGCCTTGTGGTGGCCTCGGCCCTCGGAGCAAGAGGAGGAGGATGAGGTGTAGGAGGAGATGAAAAGTGACAAATTGATCTTTAAAACTGGGTGTTATATCATCAGCGGTCGACGGCAAGAGGTTGTAAAGTCGCGCTGCACTCTGGACCGGCAGAAGCTGTAATCTCTGTTTAATGGGAGATGTTTTCTTCTGTCTTGGGCGGCCTCTGAGTTTCTCCTTTTTTTTGTGTGTGTCTTCCAGCCCCCTCCTTCAATTTACTCCCTTTCTTAACCCCTTCCTCGTCCTCTAACCTTCCTCATCTTCTCTGTCATGTTTCGTCTCCTCTGTGTTCCACCCCTCTGTCCTCCTCCTTCACCCTCCCTCCCTTCACTCCATCACTCTCTCCATCCTCTCTTTGCTCTTCCATCCTTCAATTCCTTCCCTTTCTTTCCCGCCCGCCCTCCTTCGGCGATTACAGTAAATCTTAAGGGCAAGGCAAGGAAACCTCAATCAGGCAGCCACAGGGGGAAACTGGGATGTGTTTGAGCGAATGTGTGTGTTGTTTCCGGGTGTGATTCAACGCTTTGCTTGTGTGTGGCGAGAGAGAGATGGAGGGAGGGAGGGAGTGCAGCAAACTGTGTGACAAACAGAGAGACTTGGGTGGACCTTAGTAGTTTGGCTTCAGCTGGCATTAGATGATAAAGTGTAAGTGTGTGTTTGTGGGTTCTCAAGTATGACTGGGAGAGAGCTGACGCTGACACAAACATACAAATACACACAAAAAAAAAACAGCACACAAACGCGCCAACACAATCAGGAAAGGCATCAAACTCAAACGTACTGACAGACTGAAAAATAAACCCAGGAATACACACACACACACACACACACACACCTACACACACACACACACTGGGAGTCATAATCAGTGGGACGCGACAGACCTCCTGCCCAGCTAGAAAACCACAGGAGGGAGAACAGCACAACAACCGTGCAGATATGGCAGCCTGCAGGTGACACATTTCCACACATCCGCTCGGCAAAAGCAGGTAAACATTCCCTTGACAAACGTCTGTGCATCTACAGATAATAGCAGCAGGTAGCGCACACGTCGGGCCGAACCGTTACGGGGACTCGAACAAATCAGGTGCAATTAAAGTGAAGTTTGAATTCGTCTTTGTGATTTGTGTGCAGCTCCAGCTGTGTGTAATTTACAAGAGAGAAGCAAGCGTTGGGAAATGAAGAGATGAAATTCGCCAAATTTGTTAAGCGTAATTGCTGTCAGATAGCTCTGGCAAAAAAGATGTGGTTTTAACCTTTTTTTTATTTGTTCCACGGTTGGTTTACAAATGCATCTGTTGTCCAATGGAGCAGGTAGGAGGTTGAGTGGTTTTCTTCAAGAGGCCCTCAGCTGCAGTAATGAAGGTCAGAGAGTTGAGACGAAAATATCAGCTACACACCAGAAAAACGTTTTAACCTTCAGGCCGTTCACTGGCATTTGGCTGGACGTCTGTACAAAGGTGGAAGACGAGCAGACCTTTGACCGGTTTGTCGGCACAAGATCTGGTTGAGTTTTGACATCGATTTGGAATTAATGTTAGCTCTAACTTTGCAGTAAACAGAAGCGGTGTTCATAAAATCAATGTCAGCACATGGCTGGAGGTGTGTGTCCTACACTTTCCTCCACCAGTACAGAGTTTGTTGATTTCTCTTTAGATGCAATCAAAGTAAAGCAACATTTTTTCTGTTCTGACCACAATGAAGCTTACTAATTACTTAGAGAGATGAGCGATAAACTATGGCTGCAAGTAACACAACTTAAAAGTGCAGTATGGCACACGTATAATGACCATAGACTGTATAAAAGATGGACGTAGCAACCGGCCCTGAAAAATGAAGCCAACC
>NW_007579340.1:132416-136154 GCF_000690725.1 Stegastes partitus | reverse complement strand
TTACAATAATTTCATTTTTTTTTAAATCGAAATGTGCCCACAGGTGTTACCAATACTGAAATAAAAGATGGCTTTAAATACTATAGTTATTTTACTACTTACAGTTTGAATGTTTCTGTACTTGTCTCCTATCCGCTCTGTAAAAACACAGCCTGCAGTTGGTCTCAGCTAAGTCACGAATGGCTTCTTGATTGTGCTGAACAATGACGATTCCTTTGTATTTAACAGAATTTAGTTGATGCAAAAGCTTTATTTTCAGCCAACAAAGACATACAGAATAAGGTGGTTTTGATTAAACATCCAGTTTTAAGCTTACATTTGCTCAAATGTTCCTGCAGGACTTCACACCACAGATGAGAAGTTGAACATCTAATGATTTTTGTTTGTGCGATTTTGTGAATTTCTTTAAAAAGCACCACGCCTTTGAAACCTGCCGGTGGGTTTTAGGGTTCAGAGAGTTTAATAACATTCAGTTGAACCACTAAACGTTTGCGCACGATGGATGGGTTCAGCAAAGAATAGGCTCATCTGAGAGGCTGTGGAGTGTGTCACACCTGAAAAGGCCGCGAACCTGCTGGAGATGCATCGCCACGGTAACAGCATGTGCATTTAGTCACACAGAAACACGCATGTGGTGCATATGTTGAAGTGGTGCGAGTGTAATAAGTCATGTTTGTGCACAAATATGATCCGAACGGGAGACGGGAGTTGTGTAAAAAAAAAAAAAGATGCCTTAATAGTAAAGTGTGATGACTGTGTGAGGCAATTCCCTGGGCTCTGATGGTGTGGCCACATAGGAGATAAAACAGCATTCTCCTAAAGGATTAATTAGGATTAGCTGAAGAACCCGGGAGGACGTATGGCTATATGACGATATTCCTCTTGTGTGACCTGACAAACCCCCCCATGGTATGAGGACTGTTTACTTCCTCAAACAGATAGAGACAGGCCCTTTTGATTCTCGTATCTGGTTCTTATGTGTTTTGAAATGGAGCTTTTCTTAACGCGGAAGTGGATCTTCACGTAATGGACGTCTCCTCCCTCACAATGTGTACTCAAGCAAACCCACATCTGTAAATTAATGGCGGTTACATGCCCTCTTCCGCACGATATTCCTCTTTGCTTGTCTCCTTATCTTTTGCCTTTTCATCTTCCACCCCACTCGTCCTGCTATTCATCTTGCTCTGTCCAATCTCTGCTAATGAGTCTGATATGGACAGAGTCTTTCTGAGCTACAGGCATGGCCTCCCTCCTCCCACCGTCTTTAAATAGAGCAGTGGGACTGATCCATACTCGCAGCCTTTGCAGTGTCAGTCGAGAGCTGATTGTTAAAAAAAAAATGAAGAACATTTTTTCTTTTATATATTAAACTTTGATATAAACAATGGAGCTATAGCCACAGGACACTGAGATGGAATTTTAATGCAGCTGCAGTCCTGTCAGCAGGACTGTGATATTACAACATGTTATTAAAGCCCCTCAGCCCTTTGCATGGGAAATTTAATCATCTTTTGCGTTTTTAAAAACTGCTTATTTCTTTCTTCCCGCATTCTGGCGAAATGCTGTCTGCAGACGTTTTTTTGGTTTCGGTCGGTCCGCTCACATTAGGTAAGAGCTGACCATTTAACCACAAGCTTGGATAACATGACATGTAATTTCAACATTAAACATGGTTCCTGCTGGATTTCGTATTAAACCTTCGCGCATGGGTGGACTCTGGTCTCTGTGAGCATTTCAGATGAGTTTCTTCACACTTAACTGGCTTTCAGCTGACTTGGCATGTAGGAATGATGTTTTATGGTGGATATCTACCCATTTTAACCCAATTCCAAGAAATGAGCCAAAGAAGAGAGGCAATGTAATCCTGATAAATTGATGTGCAGTAATGATATCTGCCCCCTCTGCACACCTCCACAGCACAGGGAGCTGGGTTTTAATGTTTATGCTGCAGAGCCTTATTTTCAGGGAGAAATTCCTGCAAACCTGTTTTGAATCATTCTCACAATGACTTTGCATATTTACTGTAGGTGACAACTTTAACATTTTTCATAAGAAATCAGTCAATATTTATAGGATTATAAAGTTGTCGATATTGTACGAGATGTAAGTATAATGTGTGAACTGGAGACAAGGTTCATTATCATCTAACAGAAAAATGAAGCAGACTTCTGAGCAAGCTTTCAGGAGCTTTGAATTTATAAAACTTGTTAAAAAAAATAGAACTCAAGAGCCGTTTAATCCTTTACAAGGCCTCAGTTGAAAAGAAGACCTTTCTTTTAATTAAACTTGAAGTTCATTAATGTGCCGTAATGAAGTAAATACAACTCCATGAGCCGGGTTGCAAAACTTTCCACCAATTAGTTATGTTTTAATTGTATTCCACATATTTTTCTTCCTCCTCGGGGGACTGCTGTTATCGGAGTGTTTGGATCGGTTCAGGAGGCCGGTGGAATCGCTGTTTCTTGGGCAGAACAGATAAAACTGTAGAATTACGGAGCTAATCCAGGTAGATACTCAAATAGGCATTCAGTTTGCTCTCAAGGTTCTCGTCTGTGATTCAGACTTCCATTATCTCTGGACTGGAAAGAGGACAGATCTGTGCCATCATTAAGCCGCTGACCGGACCCAGTTGGGTTGCGACGTCTCTTGCTCCGATTCAACATTTTTACCTGTGATCGCAGCTCTTCAGTCCCTCTGAGCACACGCAAATTAATGCGCTGAAGAGAGAACGGGAGAAAAAGATAAGACACCACTGCATTCACGACACTTATCTGATAACAGTTACAAAGTCAGACCTCGAGATAGACAAATTTCTAACTCTTTCTCAATTCATCGCGATTTTAGCCAGACAGTTACGTCACCCTCTGAACCCAAAAAGTCTAAAGTCACACCTTAAACCAGAAAGAATGATTGGTCCTTGATCTAAACATGTGTTATGTGTCGTTCTGTCAGGAAACTTAACCAATTCTAAGCTAAACATTGTGATATTTAGTCAAAATCCTTTTATTCTACATGTGTCATTTTAAGAAAATTGCCAAAACTAAATAGTTTGTGCTGACGAGAAACTGCAAAAAACAAAAAAAAAAATCTGAAACATCACAACCAAGAAGCGATTAGTGACTCAGCTGTGACCAAAAGTTACACGATTAAAAACCAAAACAAAAAAACAGAGACTTTTCGTCTGAAATGGGCTGAATTGCAGACTCTGTGTCCACAAACCAGAAACTAATTATTTATGGAAAGAAATTAAAAATGTAAGACACTGAATACCTATGAGCTGCCATTTCCTGTAACACCTGTGGACACTTTATGTTGTACAAGTTGATTTTTAAAAAAAATATTTGTAATATAAACAATGACAAAGCTTTCTTTTTTGTTGTTTGTTATCCTTTCTGGCATTGTGACTTTGTTACCCTGCACAGGAGACATTATTGAGTGTAGAAGCCATGGTTGTACTGTTTCCATTTGAGGTGCAGGACTTAAAATTTCAGTGAGTAAAAATGTGACAGTAGCAAAGAAACACTTCAAAATGGTTTGTGGTTCAGAGGGTTAAATTAAAAGTGTAGCTGTAAGTATATCCACACACATCACCACATGCAGCTGTTTTGTAAAGCTGTATCGATATTGATGTTTTAAAACTATAATCATCCATCCATTATCTATACACCGCTTAATCCTCACTAGGGTCATGGGGGGCTGGAGTCTATCCCAGCTGACTCAGGGTGAAGGCAGGGGACA